>NW_024423344.1:31955046-31966624 GCF_017311325.1 Ursus maritimus | reverse complement strand
TTTCCCCCCCCCCCCCCCCCCCCGCCAAATCTCACGGAGTTATTCCTCAAAATATATTTCTTGTTTATATTCAAACTGTTTTGCAGTTTAATCTCTGGTACATTTGAAATTTATTTCTGAATCTCTTGCCATTTTGCTAGAACTGTCCCTGTCTACCCACCTACACCCATCCCCCCACCCCTCGCCCCAACCAACTTCATTTTTCTTACTCATTTGGCTCAAGAGCCAAAATATTTTTCACTTCCATATTTACAAAAATGAAGTTTGGCATGTTACCATCTTTTAATTTTTGTCTCACAAATAATGATTCTAGAACTGTCCTAAAGCCAAAACTATGTTTAGTAAACACATAGGATTGTCTTTTGAGCTGCTTCATAGAACATCATCAGCATGACTGGCAGAAAGTGCCAGATTTAGGGTGATACTTACTACTCTCACCTAAACATGCAAACCTAAGTAAGATTCATTTTGTATCTGCTGAATTACCTAAAACTACTACAATTCTATAATATAATAGCAGAATGTAATCCTGGCAGCAATATAGCATTTGGAGTAATAAAAATTAGGTTTTAGTTCACACCTTTCTGTTCTTTATTTAGAAGATCTTTCTAACTTAACTTTTTAAAATACAGTGTAGGTTTGCTAATAATAAATTGTGCCTGACCTAACTACTTTGGTTACCCTGTGAAATAACTGAAATAATATCTTTGAAATCATTCTGTGGACTAGGGGAAATAATTATTATAAATATTATTTTGTGGGTTTGGTAGTTAGAACAAATGGATAGAATTTGGGGAGATCAAATACTTCACTGAACACATTAAAAAACTTCATTGAAATAAAATGTAATTCATAATAAGAAACTGTCTTCAGAGTAGTACTTTTCCCTTCAACTACCTAACTGTCACTTGTCTTTTGTCATTTTCATTTCTTACTCTTACCCCTGAAAGAAAAACAGAGATTTCCATTCATCTACTGATAACAGGGGCTGGTTGTGCCTAGTGAAATTCATTACTGCTTTGATTTTTACAAGATCCTTTAAACTCCGTTTGAGTAGTCGTCCTCTTGCCATGTCCTTTTTTTTCTGTCATCTAGATCACTCTGATGTGTACTTTGATTCTATATTCATTTCTTTGCTGCCTCTTGTACACTACATAATGATATGAATGTCCATCATGTTGAAGAAAGAAGTTTTTTTGGTACCTTAAGATAAGTGAATTTAGAGTTTTGATATTACATACATAGAAAAAAAGTCATATAGAGTGTAAAATCAGTTTTGATTAAGTAAAAAATTTGAATGATAATAAATAATTACCAAAGGGAAAAATCAGAGGCAAGAAAAAAATGTACCATAGCTAAGAGATTTAAATCTGTATTTTTCTTGGTGTTGTTTCCCTTAATAGTTATAGAAAACATTACAAGGATCTCACTGTTGCTATTTCTGCATAGTGAAGTTGTCCCAAACTGTTTATGTCTATAAAAAATTGATGTATATGACCTTTTATCTGTGTGAGATATGCATCAGAAATTCATCTTAATATAGGTTTTAGGAAATCCAAGATATTTGTATGTCTTATTACCCTTATTGAGCAAGGTAAGATTTCGGTTGTGTTATTGTTCAAGCTGACACTTTCTTGATGATGGAATTTTTCTTGAGCTTGATTGTCTAAGGCAGTAAACACAATATACTGAGCACTTATTTTGTGCTGAGCATAAAACATTGCATTTGGATTTCTGGGAGAGTTCCAAAGACCAGGAGAATTTTACAGTTTCACACAACATCCCCATCAACACTTAGGATTATGAAGTGTTTTTATGTGAAAGTAAGTGAGGTATAAAATGATATCCCAGTGTATTAACCAACATTGTTTAATGCCAATGATTTTAAGCATGTGTCTTAATATGTTTATTGACCCTTTTGGTTTCCTATTCTGTAAGCTGCCTAAATATATATTTTTTATTTACTTTCTGTTATAGTTTTGGTATCTTTGTTGTTAATTTGAAAGTTATTTATATGTTCTGGATAGCAATCTATTTCTTCTATTAAATTCTTCAATTCCGTCCTCTACTTTTAAGTTCATGTAAATTCTATGCATTCCCAATTCTAGGATTTTTCTTCTTTTTGAGAAACGTACAAATGGTCTAAAATGTATAGAGAAGTATAAGACTGCACAAAGAGCCCAATCAATATTTTAAAAGAAGATAAAAGTAAGATATACTATAGTATGCTATAGTATTAGTTGTATGTTTTAAATTTTGGCATTTATAAGAGCACACAGATAAAGCAATTGAAAGAATGGATACTAGAAACTATACCATTTGTATTTGGCCATTTCATATACAATAAAGCATTACCATAAATCGCTGGGGAAAGATGGAGAGTTTAAGTAGATTGCAGCAAGAAGATTAGTTCTCCATATAGAGAAGAAGAAACTTAATCAAACACGACATTCAAGGATGGAAACTAGATGGATTAAATATTTAATTTTGAAGGTTAAATTGTAAAGTTAATAAAGGAAAATTAAGGAAAACTTCATTGCGTCCTAGGGGCAGAAAAGAAACTTCTTGTTTAAAACTTTTACAGAACAAATGACAAGGCAAAAATTGATAAATTCAGTTACATCAAAATCAAAGATTTCTCTTCATAAAGTACATTATCATCATTTACAATTTTATTCACTACCAATACAGAATGCAAAATATATTTTTTAAAAGTGATACCAGCAATAACAATAAAAATATACAATGTCTAGAAATAAATTAAAGATGTGCAAGAATTTTATTTAAGGATAAACTCAATATCTTAAGGATTTTTCTTCTTTCCAACTTGATCTACAGATTCATCTCAATGAAATTCACAATTTTGCGAAGTGCAGTCAATAAGCCCTTTCCAACGGAATTACACCCAAGAATATATAAATGCCTTCTTCAAAAAAATAAAGTATTAGGACTTGTGTCCCAAATTATTAAGATTTATAATAAAGGTGAAGTTTTAAAAATAGCATATATTCAGACAGGGATAGTACAATGGACTAATTCAATAGAGTGATGGTCCTAGAAACCACCCCTACACATACGGAAACATGATGAATGAGAGAAGTGGAGTGATCACAACTGGAATGGGGAAAATTATTATAATTTTAAACATAGATGCTATTTTTTATATTACACATCAACTTACAAAACCACTTTGCTTAGTAATTGGCAGATATAGCTAAGCAAGAGTTCAGTACCAATGGAAGCTGTCTGTGGTTCATCAGGAATATAACTAGTAAATTGCTATATTTATCAACAAACTGATACTACAAAATTTGTTTTAAGTCTTATTTCTTTAAATAACCTCCAAGAATAAAGAAAAGATTGAGGTATAGCTGATGAACTCTTCTGCTGTTTATTTCTTCATTTGTAATAAAAGGCAACACATTATCGGTCATGTGTAATGTGGGTCAAATGTGTCAAAAGGACTTGCTAATTTCCAGGCTGCTCTTTTCTCTGTGCCTTTTGTTAAGTGGATTTCCTTTGGATAAAAAAGCCTTGTGTGATAGAGAAGTAACCCTTATATTACACGAAAGTTAGGTATATTAAGACTGCATATTCTACTTCCTTATCAGGGTGCCAAATTCTGAATGCCTTATGATTATATATTAATATGCAATTATAATGCTATTCCCAGTTCTAAGCAATAAGGAAAAACAGTGGAAACAAAGCAAAACAAATCCCAAATCACTGCCTACATGGATTAACAGTCTAGTCGGTAAAATGGTAATCAAGCTAACTAAAAGTAATGGTTATCTAACACTACTACTGCATACTTAATTATGCCAAAAAAATAAGTAACTTAAAACATGTATTATCTCACAGTTTCTGTGGGTATTCAGGCTGCTTCTGGCTCAGGGTCTCTCATAAGGCTGCTGTCAACATCTCATTTATAGCTGTGGTCGGAACCTCCACTAATGAGCTCCCTCATGTGTCTATTGGCTGTTATTTGGGGACATCATTCTTTGACATATGATCTTGACCATAGGATTTACTCATAAAATATCAGCTTATTTTCCCCAAAGAGAGAGATGGAATCCACCATTTTTTGGAAACCTAATCTCAGAAGTGGCATCCCTCCATTAGGTCATACTGTCCTTGTTAGAAGTGTGTCAGTGAGTCCTGCCCACATTTAAGGAAAAGAATTTACACAGGAGCATGAATACCAGGAGGCAGGGAACACTGGGGACCATTTTAGAGGCTGCTTCCTACAGGAAGTAGATATAGTGATAAGGGCTAAGAAGAAAATAATGCAGAGAAGGAGATAATAAGTTTCAAGGAAAAAAGCTGAAATTTTAGATAGGATGAGATAACTGCTGTGACAATGACATTTGAAAAAAAGTAAGGGTGGGTGACACATGCGGATATGTGAGGCCAGACCATTTCAGACTAAGAAAATAGCAAACAAAGAGATCCTGATATATAACAAATTGGTAATGAGGAAATAAAAATTAGCACAAACTGAGAAAGTTAAAATTGGTGTCTCATTCATTAGACGGGGTAACAGACAAGGCCAGCTCAAAGTTAACATGAAACAATATGTCTCTAAGGATTTGCTGCAGCTGTAACGTGTCATAACAGCCACCTTCTTCAGTGATTACTGATTTCTTAATCACTGAGAAACTCTGTCCCCGGAAATTCAGACCAGCGGAAATGTGGTTTGAAAACATATCACTAAGAATAAAACATGCCGCTCTTGCCTGGGTATCTAAGTCATCTTGATAGAGAGCAGCAGCCTCAATTTTTAATCCAGGTGCAAAGATGCAGATAATGGTCTTCTAGAAACAAAAGTCTACATTTAAATTGACTTTGTAGTTTCCATGGAAACAAAATCCTTGGTCCACTTTCCAAACCAGACTTCATTTTGACCCCTTTATACAAAGCCCAGCTTTGTTTTTAGCCTATCAAAACCCTACTTCGTTTAGATTTGGCCTAAATGCCACCTATCCCAAATCTTGGAGTAACTTTTTCTTTTTCTTTGTGGCAACATCTTGTGGTTCCATCAGCGTACAGTCTATCTCACTGAGACAGGCCCATAAACTTGACTTCATGGGAATACAGGCTTGTCCCTATTGTCTTAGATTGATCGGGCTGGCAACGTAAGGAGTGTTAAGAGAATGAGGGGAGACAGTAGTAGAGGAGAACAGAGAAATACATTTTCCTTCCTTCAGGGTACTAACTAGTCCACTCAAATATAGGATTTTGTCATATTTCTGACGTTGCATAAATAATATCACTTAATTTCACTGAAGACAATTGGACAAACTAATTGGAAGAACATGGTTGATGGTATTTTGGATGGATGGATAATAAAACAGGAAGTAATTTTCAGCCTTAGACACATAATGGGATTATAATTAATTTGATATATTATTTACTTTCTCGAGGGAAGATTCCACACTCTCCCATTTGGGAACCAGGATAATTACCTAAGGAGCAACAATTTGTTGATGGAGCTAAGAGTAGGATAACCAGGAGAGACTTCAGTTCTTTTCTTCCAAAAGGGATAACGAAGCTCTGGATAAGCAAAATTTGTAATAGCAGGTAAAAATACTCAATGCTGAGTATGGATGGGGGCATATTTGGATCTGAGTAATTTTTCTGGTAGCTTGTATTTGCTCTGGTTTCCTGATTGGGTGAAATTAATCTATTACTGGCTATGAGCACATGGTCTGTTCTGCCCACACCCTAAAGGGACCAAGCAACAGTTTGGAGTAAGGGTTTCTATACAGAAAATTAAAATGCCCTCAGGAGCTCTGTTTCAAAGTTTAACCATTCTGGGAGTTGAGATGAGACAGAGCATGTTAGCAAGTCCATTTGGAAAAATCCTTCAGCCATATTATCCCACCTAAAATTTACCAATAATAAAATGTTCCATGATAATTATTATTTCATTTATTTGGTTACTGTATCTACCTCTAAATTAATCTTGAATTTGTGTTGGAAGCACATTATGGATGGACATTACAGAGCTCCAACAGTCTCCCCTAGCTAACATACTATTTTTCTATTCCTCATCTTATCCAAACATCTGGAAAATGTTACCTGCATTTGTTATTTCCACTTTCTTACTTTGCTAGCAACGTATTCTAATTTGCTTTCATTACCAAAAGTGTACTGAACTCTTTTTAAAGTTTATAATTACCTCCATGTTACTAAAATTTGTTACCCAAACTCTTAGCATTTGAAAAGTTTGATCGTTCTCATGATATGTTTTTTTCTTCATGATATGCTTTTTTTCTTAGCCTCTATATACCTCACCAACATATCTCAGTTTCTCTTACTGCTATGTCCTCTTTACTCAACCTCCAAAATCTTCATGATATGCT
Source organism: Ursus maritimus (assembly GCF_017311325.1). Classification (NCBI taxonomy): domain Eukaryota; kingdom Metazoa; phylum Chordata; class Mammalia; order Carnivora; family Ursidae; genus Ursus; species Ursus maritimus. Next base: position 31,960,259 of record NW_024423344.1, on the reverse strand, counting down.
TTTTTTCTTAGCCTCTATATACCTCATCAACATATCTCAGTTTCTCTTACTGCTATGTCCTCCTTTACTCAACCTCCAAAATCTTAAAATCTGAGATCCTCAGGTTAGGCTCTCAGTTCTTGTTTTCTTCTGTACTCCCTAGGTAACCTCATCAAGGCTAATGATCTTAATCTTTTTTTTTTTAAGATTTTATTTATTTATTTGACAGGATAGAGACAGCCAGCGAGAGAGGGAACACAAGCAGGGGGAGTGGGAGAGGAAGAAGCAGGCTCATAGCGGAGGAGCCTGATGTGGGGCTCGATCCCATAACGCCGGGATCACGCCCTGAGCCGAAGGCAGACGCTTAACCGCTGTGCCACCCAGGCGCCCCTAATGATCTTAATCTTAAATGCAGCTTACACACACACACACACACACACACACAGTCGCTAAGATATTTTATCCAGACGTAATATGTTTCATGAACTCTTTCAGACCCAAAGTCAAATAAGCATCTACTTGACATCTTTATCTAAATAACTATCAAGCACCCCAAATTTATCATTTTTAAACTTGACTGACTTCATCCTCTCCAAAGCTTTTCATATTTTAGTTTTCCCCTTCATATTAAATTGTATCCCAGTCCATTCAGAGCTTTCAATACAAACCTAAAAGTCATTCTTTTCTGTGGTTACCTGTCCCACCACCTCTGATACACACTGGAATCCGTGTACAGAGATCATCTCTGTCTTTAAAAAGTGAAATAAACACCTATCAGGTCTCTCTTCAATGATTCTTATTTCCCTCCAAACAATTCTATTTACTGGGGTCAAATTTTTCTAATCTAGTATGATCCCATTTCTGTTCATATGGTAAATCTCTTTTTTTTTTAAGATTTTATTTATTTATTTATTTGACAGAGAGAGAGAGCATGCGCAAGTAGGCAGAGCTACAGGCAGAGGGAGAGGGAGAAGCAGGCTTCCCACAGATCAGGGAGCCCAATGCGGGGCTCAATCCCAGGACCCTAGAATCATGATCTGAGCTGAAGGCAACCGCTTAACCGACTGAGCCACCCAAGAGCCCCATGATATGGTAAATCTTTAAAACCTCCCCTTTTTACCTTGTAATCCATTTTTCCCCCAAAAATCAGAGCGATCTTTTTCTAAAAAGGGAAATGAGTCATGCCATTCTTTCCTTAAAATCATCCCATAACTTTTCCATTATGAATGGACATGCTTTGGTAATTTTAGCACTGACCCTACAGATCTCCATAAGAGGACCCAATTTACCTCTTAATCCTCAGATTTACTCACTACTTAATGTCTACCCTATGCTCCAGCAACTGGACCACCCACCATTGCCACAAATGAGTTGGGTCTTTTCTAATACTGTTTCTTGAAATCTCTGTGCTCCTATCTCAATGAGAAAATATCTAGGGGCGCCTGGGTGGCTCAGTCGTTACGCGTCTGCCTCCAGCTCAGGGCGTGATCCCGGCGTTCTGGGATCGAGTCCCACATCAGGCTCCTCCCCTGAGAGCCTGCTTCTTCCTTTCCCACTCCCCCTGCTTGTGTTCCCTCTCTCGCTGGCTGTCTTTCTCTCTGTCAACTTAATAAATAAAATCTTTTTTTAAAAAAAAGAGAATATCTAAACGAAATACTTTGACTTTGAGTCTAACTCAAATTATAACTCTCTAATAAAGCTTTCTTCTTCTTTGCTTTCTCATGATCTCTTTTGTGGATAGTTTTCACAGCACATATGATTTATACATGGATGAGTATGTATCTACCTTTCCTCTTTACTTTGGACCCCGGGAATTCTAACACTTATTAATCTACATATTGCCAGGTCTTAGCAAAGTGCCTGGTCCAAAGTGAATATTTTGAAACTGGTGATAGAATCACATTGAGAAAATACTGATTACCAACTAATAAGTGGTTCATAAAAGCGGATCATTTAACCATGAAATTTTGTACACATAAATGCCATTGTGAACTCCTTTTTCTTTTTTATTTTTGAGTACTCGTGCTCCAAAATGCTATTGTAAATAAGTAACAAGAATATATTTCACCCTATATGTTAGACAACAACTATGAAATCATTTTCATATGGATTTTTGAATGTGTTCAATAGTTTAGCTACCTTGCTATCATTAGTACAGAGGACATTTGAAATAGTGCTATATATTTCCTTTATAGGCGAAACATACTGACATTTGGGAATTAGTCTTTGCTACCATGATAAAAAATCACCAGTGAAGTCAACTTATACATAAATAAGGCGTAGATTTCTTAGAATTCATGAAGTAAGCACACACTATTGTTAATATTAATATCATTATTATCATATTATTGGTCCCAATATAATTTCCAACCACGTCACATAGCCTACAGCATGTAGTTGAATAAACAGGCTTAACGCACTTTCTTTCCACTGACCACAAATTTCCATACCCTAGTTCTGTACAGAATATACAGAAATTGCACATCTCTAACTCATTGCCTGAAGAAACGGACTTTATTTAACCACCTGGTAGGAATATCTCTATAACGCATGAGCTGGTTAGCATTTATAGGTTGCACACCATGACTTCAGTAATGAAATGAAACAAAATTAGAAAAACAAGTTAATATGCATTTGTACCTTTAAAAGTTTAAAAATGAAAATACAATGCTCTATAGTGAGCCTAAAGAAAAGAGTTAGAAAAGCTAGATTTTCCCATGCACTAAATGGCCTAAGGGCTATGTTTACCATATGTCACTTAACCAGTTATCCCTGAAGTGCCTTACTACTTAATCATGTGATGGTCTCAATCTATGTGGCACACAGCCTATTGACAAATAAACTCAGACTCTTTGATTATACTTTTTCCCTCTCGTCTCCATTTAAAATTTTTAATCCCCCTTATCTCAATATGTGTGACTTGACCCCCCCATCGACATACATATTTCCCCCAGAGTGATTTTCCATAAAGCTGGGTCAAAATATGACTTGTAAAGGAGATTTTGAATATATTTTATAACACAGAGCTGAATCCTGGGGAAAAAAAAGTAAGAAAACTCTCCTCCACAAGGATTTCATTCAGCCCACTTTTACACTTGATCCATAATTTGATCGAATGCTCTTGGGCACTATTAAATAGTAATAATGAACTTCACCTAAAGCCCTTAGTAATTTTGTTCCACATTTCCTTCTCTAATTATCCACTATTCCCTATTTATTATTACTTCATTCTCTGCCTTGAGGCTGTCTAAAAATACTAAGAATGATAAATTAAACAATACATTTGGCACCAAGTTAACCTGTGGGGAGGGTTATAATTTAATGGGTTGTCTTCTGAATTAATTATTTCTGAATTATTTAATTGCAGTTTCTAAACAAATTTCTTAGAATATGTGACATTAAAACTTGCAATATACTTCTAATAAAATTGTTATGACAAAACCACAGATATATCATAATTATCTATTAAGCTAAATTTTACAATAATTCGACTATATCCCTATAGAGATTTACCAATTATATTTTTACTAGCAAGTATTGTCTTTTATAGAAGTTTAACAATATTTTCATTAGTATCTCACCAGTACAGACATTAAATTATTGGAAATTTGAAGCCAATGCTTTTTCCCATAAGTAACAATAATTATTGACTTCTACATTAAAGTCTTATGAGTCTCTTAGATTAAAGGACTTGATGGTACGTTGTACACTGTTTACTTAACCCTATCATTCTCATTAAAATTCTGTGACAGCCAGTTTCTTATACTCTGAGCTAAAACCTCCACGTTTTATGTGGAAAAGTTGTCATTTAGAAGAATCCACATTGCAAAATGGCAACCATGCTATTTGTGGTGTGAAACTTAACCCATATTGCATAATGTTTTTTTAGTTTTCCTCTTGGAGAAGCAGAACTCTTATGGAAGTTTCCTTCCATAAACAAAAACTTCTCAACCACTTATCAGCAGCAGCAGGTCCAGAAGAAGTGAAACAGCTCATCTGGTCTTAACCTCTGGATTTTTCCCAAATTAATTACCTACTACATCCAGCCCACAAAAGCCTTCTCAAATTTCATGTATGAATGGCTGCAGTGGCGATCCAAAGCTCTTTACAACCTCCTTTAATACTTTGAACTGCTGGACAGCTGCTTTTTAATGCTTTAAAAAACTCAGTGGTAGAAAGTTTTCACTGAGTGTTAAGATATTATTCAACTGTAAAGTCTTAAATTTCAAGTATATCGAGTCTTTCAATATATAATGTTCTTTTACATATTGTTTCATCTTAACTACAAGAAGTAGACTAAGTTCATTATGTGCAGTTAATCATGGATGAATTTTATTCTTACACCTAGAATAATATAGCTTCTGCATGTCTTAAAAATATTGATGGTATAACTGTCTCAGAAAACGTATTTAGGAAGGCAAATGCATTTCAAAAGGAAAGTGGAATTCTCATACAGTACAGATAAAGAACATAATTGCTATAAGGACTTTGGAATACTACTTGATATTATCTATTAAATTTAAATACCCATGCACCCAATAACCTAGCAATTTCATAAATGGGTATAAAAGTACACCTACAGAATTGAACAAGAATATTCATAGAATAAAATGTGTAAAATCTCCACACTGATAATAAAGATCAATAGTAAATTGGGAAAATATAAATTATAGAATGTACATATAATGACATACTATGTAATGATAAAAAATAATTATAGCTACATGCAACAATATGTCTGAACCTTACTAACAATATTGATCAAAATAAGCCAAACACAAAGAATATATTAATTAATTTATATAATATTCAATAACAGGCAAATCAGTCTATAGGATTCAAGTCAAGACAGTGGTAACTTTTGGGTAGTGTGAATAGTATGGGCAGAAGCCTGGATTCTGGGTGTTTGGGTGTTACTTGACCAAGGTGGTAGTTACACAAATGTGTTTACTTTGCCCATTCAACTGTATACTCATGATTTATGCACTCTTCTATATGTCTGTAGTGCTTCAATTAAAATGGTAAAAATTTGGGGGCACCTGGGTGGCTCAGTCGGTTGAGTGTCTGATTCTTGGTTTCAGCTCAGGTTATGATCTCAGGGTCCTGAGACTGAGCCCCATATCAGGAACCATGCTCAGTGGGAGTCTGCTTGTCCATATCCCCCTGCTTCTCCCCCTACTTGTGCTCTCTTAAATAAATAAATAAATAAATAAATAAATAAATAAATAAATAAA
>NW_024423344.1:31718129-31955036 GCF_017311325.1 Ursus maritimus | reverse complement strand
TAAATAAATAAATAAATAAATAAATAAATAAATAAATAAATAAAATCTTTAAAAAAATAATAAAATGGTAAAAGGTTTTAACTCGACATATTAAAACATACACTTTAAATATTAACATCTATCTTTTTTGACCATTATCACCATCATTCCCTCAATTCTCTACCTTATAGACTATAATTTGATTCATCTCTTTCCCTCACTTCCTAATCCAAACTGTCATGAATTATTTAATTTTTGGTCTTGAAATATGTTTTACAATTGTCCTTAATATGATTCAATTTGATCTTCATACCCATTGTTATTCTCCTAGTGGAGATTCTCTCCAATTCAAGCTTAAACAATTGAACTCCTTGAGATTGATTTTACTGATTTACATTTCTTTTATCTGTCATAGATAATTTTCTGGAGCCACTACTTTTAGAATTTGACACTTATGATCAAATAGTTTCTTTAGTGACTTTGATCACCTACCAGAACTTGATTAAACTATTTTGCTTTGCTTTGAAGATACTTCATTTTCTGGCTGTCACAATTTCATTATTATTTACCCAGGTTTTCTGTACAAAGTGCCTTCTTGGTAAAAACTTCGGTTCTCTATCATCTTATGGAAAATATATTCTTATGGCAGTTACTTTCTTAGTCTAGATATTCTTTCATTTTCTGGGTTTTTTTTTTTCTGTATTTATCCATACTTCAACTATTCTTCAAAAGTATCTTTGTTTCAGTTATTTCTTAAAGTTTTATTTGATTACACCAGATTGGCTGATCCCCCTTCTTTTGTAACATTTCTACCATTCCTACAAAATGCACAGTATGATTAATTACATTCCCAATTATTGATAAAGATTCTATTAATATTATATGTCACAAGGTCTGCACATACACATGTGGAGATGTACAGAAAAGCTCAATACCCTGTTCTCCAGAATCTCATAGTAATGTAGAGATAAAGGTAGGGAAACACATAATGAGAGTATCATGGAGTGTTAACCCTTGTAATATTTTTGAATGCTAAGGGAACGCAAGATAGAAAGCAATAAGAAATTTCTTGGAAAAAGCACTGTGGGCTTCACAGAGGGGGCTATCAAGTGGATTTGGTAGGCAAAGATAAGACGTTTTCCATTCGGGTGAACAATAGACACTGAAGTCACTGAAGTTAGTATGTGGTGATCTAATTTTCACACAGATGTGGCAAGATTTTGATGACCATATCTTTATGTCATCATTTTTGTATATTTCCCACAATGTTTTGAGACAAATTCAAGCATAGTAGGTACTCAATAATTTTTTCCTTTTTTATTAATTATATATATTGTAGTGATTATGCGTGCAAACTCAAAAAAAAAAATAAATAAATGCGAACAAAAGTCAGACAGACTGTGTTTCTGGTTCTCTAGCTGCATGCCTTTAAATTCCCTTAAATAGAGATAATAATAGTATTTTATGTCCAGGATATATATAACTGTTATACATACTGTATCACATACATTAACTCATATATTTATTATTAATATATATAAACTATTATATATATTATTATATTTGTAAGCTATATGAATGCAGGTTTTTAGTAGTTGTTTTGATATATTATTTTGCATTCTATTATATATGTAATATAAATAAATATATAACATTGTAAGGATACAATTTCCCTTAATATGATCCAATTACATGAGAAATTGCATGTGAAAGAATTAACACTGTACCTAACAAATAACAAGTTCACCAAAGATTATTGTTGTTAATATTTTTTTAAAGATTTATTTATTTATTTGAGAGAGAGAGAAAGCGCACAAGTATGGGGAGGGGCAGAGGGAGAGAATCTCAAGCAGACTCCCTGCCAAGCACAGAACCCAACGTGGGGCTCCATTTACCATCCTTGAGATCATGATCTGAGCTGAAATCATCAAACGCTTAACTGACTGAGCCACCCAGGTGTCCCAATTGTTGTCAATATTTTTAAGGGTGATTCGGTCAATACATTTATTCTATTTTCTATTTAGTAGTAAAATCTAACTTTGAGTACAGTAAACACAGAGAGCAAGAGTAGAGGTTCAAAGATTTTAATTAATTCTTTTCTATTTCCATTTGGCCACTCCTTAATTTTTATTATTTTTTTTAAACAAAGCAAGAGTTTGCTAACTCTTAAGCCTTAGCACAATCAGAGAGTTAAAATGACGAGTGGTTGATATCAGTAGGAATAAGCAGCAAAGGCTTGTAAATTATGTGTGTGTGTAAGGCAAGTGTTATAATTCCATAAAGTACATGGATTCTTTTTTAAGAATTTTTGAAAGAGAGGGGTTTAAACTGCCCTTAATATATAGGAAGAAATTTAATAGAAGAAAATGAAGAGATAGATAGCCTATTTTTATCAAAAAGATTTATACTTATATTCCCCTGGGAGGAAAAGATTAATTATTCATAAATACGTTGTCTTATATTTCTTTTATGTTCTATTAAAAACATTCATTTTTATTCCTTATGGAAATACTAGTGTCCTATATTTTAAACATGAAAAATCTTATTGTGCTTATTAAATTTACCACTGTGCTGAGCATATTTTAAATATCCATAAAATACTTTACAAGACATATACATCACAAGAACTGTTGTTCTATTTTAAAAAAATTGAAAAATTCACTTGTAACAGATCTTAACTAAGGGGTTTATATACCTGCATGTGTTTCAATTTCTTTAAATAACTATTGAATTTGGGGCCCCTAAGATGACTTTGTGAGGGAAAGTATAAAAAAGTCAACATAAAAAATAAAAATACTTGTTTAAAAATTTAACTATTTTTTCACCAAATGTAATAAATTGATGACATTTCTATGCAAAAAAAAAAGGCTTTCAAATTAAGTAAATGTATATAAAACCCCTCAGGTGACAGAAATTTCCAAATGTACATGCATTTTTGTATAGTATAATTTAAATTGGTTTCCACTAACAAAATAAGAAAATAACAGTGTGGTATTTGCAGATAACTATGCCTGAGTTGCTGTGTTAATTTTGAAAAGATATTCATAATTGTTTTATGTTAATTGTGTTTGAAATAGCATCCATGAAATTACAGTTTTATATTTATTTATTGTACAATTATCTAAAATTATTTTCAGTCAAAGCCACCTAGCGTGTAAATAATGCCCTAAAATTTAAATCTATACAAACAAATCACGTTCCTACCACTTTATTTATTTCTATCTGCATGCATAATAAAAGTTGCTGCTTTTTCCCCAAAGTTAACCGTCAATTAACTATATGAATTCAGGTTTGGGTAGCAGTTGTTTTGATATATTCTTTTGCATTCCATTTTACAAGAATACAAATAATAGTATATGCTTTAATTCACACCCTTAAGTAGTAATATATGATATTTTATAAATATAATGTGTACTGTTAGTACCAAATCTACAGGAAGGAAACAATTTACAAATGGAATGTGTTATGAAAGTAGAAAAATGATAAAACACAACTTTCTTAGTTCATTATATTAGAATTTGTTTCTTTCAACAAACAGTGGAATTTCATTTTCATTTCAATATTAGGGAATAAAGGCTACTATATTTTCATATTCAGCATAGGTGCTTTGTTTTATTATCATGTATTAGACACCTGACATAGATACACAAATGGAATGAATGACCCATCCAACTGATTTTTTTTTAACATGAATTATATTATTTTAAATGGGAAACTCAAAGCCACAAATAATTTTGTTAAATTGACATATTTTTACAACTGAAGTACTATGAGTATATAAATAATTTCTAGTAATCCATATTTCATGTGAATTTATTTGAAACATAAAAATGAAAATACATTTTCCTCTTTACTACTATATACATGGAAATCCACACAACACATATACATATTTATACACATACACATATTTATGATCCACATGGGTATAAGAAAAAGTCAGATAAACATTAATGGTAATTATATTCATATTGAATTAAATTATATGTGCATGTGCCTGAGTGTGAGGGCAAAATCTTTCACAAACTTGGACATTGGGCATACCTGCATTTGCATCCAAGCAAGCTTTGGCATTTATTAGCTGGCTCAAGAAACAAATATATTGTAAATTCACTTATCCTCAGTTGTTTAATTTGAAAAATGAAGTTAGTGTTGTTATAAGGATAAATAAAATCAAATAGCTAAAGTGCTATGCATGCAGTTAAATAAGTCATTACTGCTCAATAAGTTGTATAGCCATAAATATGTAAAATGTTAAAATCTACACTGGATGCGATATAAACTTTTTTCAAATTGATATATTAATTTCCTAAATGTTTAATATCTAAGTACTACACAAGAAATACCAACGAAAACTACTTCAAATTGATATGTAAATTCTGTCTTTATATATATATATGTACATATATACATATATATACACATGATCAACCAAAATGTCTTTAATAATCATTTTTATAGAGATAGAGTAAATAAATAATAAAATTAAGATGACTTAGGAATACCTCATGTGTGCTAATTACAAGGTTCAAAGAATAGAGACAACATTTCTTGGGAAAACTGCTAGATTGCACTCCTTTCTATTATGCACCAATTGCAAACTCTACTTTTGTACTATAGTGCACATACAGAGAATTTCTACTTGCCTTGATTAGATAATTGTAGTTTCTTAGAGTTGAACAAACACGATGAATTTTGAAAAATCACAAATACACCAATTTTATAACTCATGGCAGTTTTATCTTGGAAACTACTTTCTGTGTCATTGTCGTAATACCTGACTTTTAGAACATCAATCCAAATTAATTTTTGTGTAGATGAGATATGTAAACCAAAACTAAGAAAGTGTGCATCTAATGATCCAAGGGTTTTTTTTTTTAAATATCTCAAATCTTTATAATGTTCACCATCTGTATTACCACCACCTGTTAAATTCCAGTCCCCATTATCTCAATGCAGGTGAGAAATTGCATTAATGAGACAAGTGCATAGTTAGTAAGGTTCCTACCTGAAATCCAAAGTCAGGTTTCTTTCCACTACGCCATTCTCCAGATGCTGCAATCTAATGAGAAAGAAAATATTGATACATAAATATGCATAATGTAAGATTGAATATTGTACATTTCTAAGAGGGGTGCGGACAAGTATTAAAAAGGCTTAAAGGAGGGAGTGGTTGCACATGTAGTGCAAGATGAAAAACAACATTAAGAAGTTGTCATTTTAATAATTAAACTGAATGGGGGTGTCTGGGTGGTTGAGTCCGTTAAGTGGTTAAGTGTCTGCCTTCAGCTCAAGTCATGATCCCAGAGCCCTGAGAGTGAGCCCCGCATCTGCTTTGGGCTCCCTGCTCAGTGGGGAGTCTGCTTCTCACTCTTCCTCTCCCTCTGCCTCTGCCCCTCACCCCCTGCTCGTGTTCTCTCTCTCTGTCTCAAATAAATAAATAAAATCTTTAAAAAAATTAATGAACCTGAATGATTCTAAATAAGGCTTATTTTCATTGCCGACTAGGAAATATTTCAAACACTTTAAAACCATGTCTTCTAAAAATCATTTTAAGCCAATTCCACCTCTAAAATTTAGGGCAACTAAAAGAAAACAGTTTTTGTTTAACTCTTGAGGCACTTACAAATATTATGGTCAAAACCTTCTCCCTACAGCAATAGCCTCTTTCCCATCCCTTGCAATATAATTTTAAATAAAGCCTCTTACTAAGTGCAGATTTGTTTTTACTTGACATCACATTTGAATGAGATTAAAATTCTTGACCAGAAAAATATTCATATGGAGAGAGCCATCACTACTTTGTTATCTTATATTTTATTTCTTCTGTATATAATTTTAAAAGTAAAACAGAGAAAATGTTTAGGAGATCAATATCTTGAATAAATAAATATGTATGTTATAAATAAAATAACACAGAAAAAATTTATTGTAATAAAAGCACTTCACAATCAAAACATAAGTTACTTTCCTTTACATTTAACTGGAAATACTAATTATTATTTCTTGACAAGCATACACATGTAACACATGCACATGTCTGGCTCTATATAACATTCCAATGCCATGAAAGCTCAAGGAATACTCAAATATAAAAATATTTTTGAGGCGCCTGGGTGACATAGTCAGTTAAGCATCAGACACTTGGTTTCAGCTGAGGTCATGATCTCAGGATCGTGACATCGAGCCCCACATTGGGCTCCACGCTTAGCACGGAATCTGCTTGAGATTCTCTCTCCCTCTCCCTCTGTCCCTCCTGCTTGTGCTCTCTCTCTCTCAAATAAATAAATATTTTAAGAAATATATTTTCACTACAGATTAATTAACCTGCAAAAGTAAATTTGAAATATATTTGCATTAAGAGGAAACAAAAACTCAGGCATAGCCTAAGAAAATGCTAGCTAAGGAGAGTAGAAAACACAATGAGTACATAGGTTGTAATTGAAAAATAATCAAGCCATGTACAGGATCAAAAATAAAAAATAGTGGGGCGCCTGGGTAGCGCAGTCGTTGAGCGTCTGCCTTTGGCTCAGGGCGTGGTGCCGGCGTTCTGGGATCGAGTCCCACATCGGGCTCCTCCGCTGGGAGCCTGCTTCTTCCTCTCCCACTCCCCTGCTGTGCTCCCTCTCTCGCTGGCTGTCTCTCTGTCATATAAATAAATAAAATCTTTAAAAAAAAAAATAGTGGGGCGCCTGGGTGGCTCAGTCGTTAAGCATCTGCCTTTGGCTCAGGGTGTGATCCTGACGTCCTGGGATCGAGCCCGGCATCGGACTCCCTGCTCCGCTGGGAGCCTGTTTCTTCCTCTCCCACTCCCCCTGCTTGTGTTCCCTCTCTCGCTGGCTGTCTCTCTCTCTGTCAAATAAATAAATAGAATCTTTAAAAAGAAAAAAATAGATAACTTTGCTTAGGTCATTTTTCCTATGCTTTAAAATAAAACTATAATATTATGCTTAAATTGTTCTTTGTCGTTACTCTTTTTTTGTTTTTTCCTTTTTTTTATAATTTTTATTTTGTTATATTAGTCACCATAAAGTACATCCCCAGTTTTTGATGCAATGTTCCATGATTCATTATTTGCATATAACACCCAGTGCACCATGCAATATGTGCCCTCCTTAATACCCATCACCGGCCTATCCCAATCCCCCACCCTCCTTCACTCTGAAGCCCTCAGTCTGTTTCCCAGAGTCCACAGTCTCTCATGGTTCATTCCCCCTTCTGTTTACCCCCCCTTCATTCTTCCCTTCCTTCTTCTACTGATCTTCCTATTTCTTATGTTCCATAAATGAGTGAAATCATATAATTGTCTTTCTCTGCTTGACTTATTTCACTTAGCATAATCTCCTCCATTACTCTTATTTCAAAACTAAGGTTTATCATTCTTGTTTCAAAACATTAGGAAAAAATAGTGAAAATTTGTGGTTCATTTTATGGGTCACTTTTCTTTAAACTAAGACTTCTGAATATGTTTTAATCTCATATTTCTAAAAAATCACACTTCTGTTCTTCATTGTATGTCCTCTCCAGAAATCAGTTACATTATCAAGAGACTGGATCATTCTAGTGCATTACTGATTTAGGAAAAGAGAATAAATGTGATTAATATCTACAAATGGCAATATTTACATTTATATTATATAATTTTTCTTGGTTTAACCAAGTAATCAGTATAGTATTTTGTTTTAGCAGCCAGAGAGTCTAAATTAATTGTAGCATTGTAATGCAATACGTTACAACTTTAAAGGAAGAAGGAGAAAATCATCGGACATCCTACCCATTTTGTAGTAATGTTAGTGATAAGCCTCAGAAAAGAACATGCATTTCATACTACTTTAACTTTACTACTGTATGTTCACTGAGGAGATGCAAGTATTTGTAGCTCAGTAAAGGTACATTAAAGTTGTGTTGTGATTTATAGACAGCTGGTCATACTGTACTCCATAAGTTAGTCTATGGCTGATCCTTTTTTTTTTTTAACCCACACCATATGTGATTTCTGTTGTGTACTGCTTTTATATGTGAGTGTTAGATTATTAAATTCCCTAGTTACCAACATTTTAAAGTAATCATACATTCACATTTATTCCATAATTATTCATCTGCAAATGTTGAAAATATTGCAGTTACTTAGTATTCATGCTTTTATGAAAATACGCGAAATGAATTCCCCCTAAATATAGTGTATACACAGGTGAAGAAAATTTAATGAAAAATTTCACCCCAAATTTATTGTTAAATTATTTGTCAGGAAATCCTCAGTAGTCCATCAGCTGATATTAAGGCAGATGCTAAACCCCACATATAAAATCCACTTATCCCATTACTTCTTCTTCACTATTTTGTTGTTTCCAAGCTAACAGACCATGATTTCATTTCCCAGGGAATAAGAATCTTTTCCTAGGGAGCCTTCTAAACTCCAGCAGGCCTCATCAGAAAACTGATAATCAATGAAGTGTGTACACATAAAATCTCCAAAGAATTCTGATAAACTAGTGCATTTTTACAGCTTGCCTGTCGTCAGAGAAGCTTTACGAATGAAGCCAATTGCTTTCTCCACTGGGAGTTCTAGATGGTAGAGATCAAGGAAGAGGCTAATATTTACCATTTCACAAATTAAAGACTACATGTTAAGTTTAGTGTCAGACAGCTTTAATTATTTTTCCCCGCTTTGTAGTTTGGATAGGCTAATCCGGGTTTCCCTGCAGCTGACAACTTGGAGTGAAAAACCAAGCAGAATGACAGCATTTGCAGACGATTTTCTGGGATACAAGACAATGTTTTGCATCCCTTTAGCTACCCAATGACAGCATTTGCAGACGATTTTCTGGGATACAAGACAATGTTTTGCATCCCTTTAGCTACCCAACTGAGTGAAAATTCCAATACTCATCTAATGCAGAGAACATGGGTAATGATACAGTTTTCTACACATATGATTGAGATAGAAAAGATGTAAAAAAACTGACAAAATTCACAATATTTCTTAAAATTATATCACTTATACTGAAGGATACAGAGAATCAATGTATATTTTGAATGCAGTGCTCAGAAAACATTATTGTTTGTACATTACATGTAATTTACGGACTGTTTTAATATATTCTTATTATTTCTAGTGTTATTTTTTACAAATAATATTATGAACAGTTTAGGAATGTGAAAAAATCAGGATGGTGTTTTTCTGATGCTAAGAAAGAGTTTTAAAAGATTTCGATTCTAATTGGGTATTGCTAACATAACATAATAAAAAATTAAAAAAAAAAAATAAAGGACTAATTGTTTAAAAACTTGAAGCAGCCCCAGTAGGAACATACAATTCTTGTAATGGAGGAAAACTGCAAGAAAGTGGTTGGTTGGAAATTCATTTTCCTATTTTTTTCTAACACTCTCTAATTAGACCCATTATGAGCCATGAGTTAGATTTCTGACCTTTGAATTTCATACTTGTATTTTTCTCAATATATGTTCTCACTAATTCACAAAATTTTCCTTGAGCCTCTTATGATCCCTTGAGGGTACCAATTTCTTATTGAATCTCCAGTCCCTAATAGAATGTATTTATTTCTGGATGTGCCATTTATTCAATCAATCATCCATCCATTCATTCATTGATCAACCCATCAGTCAGTGGATAATTATTGATTACCAATTATGTGTCATGCTACATATTAAACCTTGAGAATTCAAATATAATTAAAGTTAGCCACTGCCCTAGAGAAGCTTATTGTGAAGTAATTGCTACTCATCTTAAAGTCCTTACTGATTTACTTTCAAAACATACAATAGAGTCTTTAACAAGACTTACTATATTACTCAGATTTACTGTAGTATGAAATCTGAGTGGCTTGAACATGAAGTTTTATTCCTTGCTATGTACAAGCTAGGGGCTCTGCACGTGCTCCACGTTCTGTTTTCATTTCAGGATCCAGGAGATACCTGAATGAGGAAACAGCCTCCATTAGGATTACAACATTAATGTAGTAGAGAGTAAACTGTCAGAGAATTAGCAGAAACACACATGGCATTTTAAGCATCTTCTCAGAAATAGTATGAAGTTACTTCCTCTCCTGTTTCATTGGCCAGAGAAAGTCATATGAAAAAGACTGACAAAGAAAGGATCGAGTCTCTGAGCTGTGTGGGAATATGCAGTAAGTAGGTAAGGACAAATCCCTCTAGCAAAGGAAGGAAAGGACTTGGAGTAAGTATGTAATCTGCCAGTTTATCTGAGTGCTTGCTCCTTATGGGGGGTTGTGATTTTGATATGGTATTTCATAATGGTATTTCTAATTAAGTAGTGATCAACAATTATTATAAATATTTTAATCTAAGACATTTTATTCCTTAGGTAACTTTTAACTGCATCCATCAAACCAAGTCCTCACCGTTTGTATCATAAACATTAAATTACCAGAAGACGAAAGAACTGCAAAATAGTTTCTATTATGAAAAAGCACATAAAAATTAGTACAGAATAAGTTTTGGTATTTTGCCTGGAAAACAAGTCAGATACTGCTACACATAATTCTCTCTGTATTAAAAGGATCATTACACATGCTAAAATATGTGCAGCGTGCTGTTATATAAAATATTGTTAAGTAAGGTACTTAACTTTTGAAAAGCAAAATGTTTATTTTTTGTATATACCTATATATATGAATAAGTTTATTCATTGAAAATTAGAGTTTCTGTCTCAGAGAAGCTTATCTTCTATGTTCCTCTCAGCTAGTTAGAAGCCTAAGGAAGAGAAAAATCCTATGAACAGAACATTTTAGGTGAAATACAGCTGCAGGGTTGAAATTTCATTATGATTCTATTCTATTTCCATCGCCCCACAGGAACACATATACTTAATTCATCAGAGCCCCTTTATTATCTTTGCAACACCCCCAACATCCACATCCACCCCAAGCCCATTAATATGGCCAGTTATAACATTTACAAAGTGAATCACGCTTTGAAATAGAACAGTCCTGGCAGCATGCTTCATATGCTTCTAAAACATATACAGAAAAACTGCACAGCATGATTTTTCTCAAAAGAATAACAATAGTCTCTTTATACACCTAAAATAAGAAACCTATGTTCATGCTGATACAGTTAGGTGGTTTTGATTCCCATTCATAAGGTGATGTATTTGAAGATGAAATATATAACAAGTTCCGCATTTGGAAGAAGTCATCTCTACTGCCAGCTATTGTAAAACACTCTATTTTGTATAGGTAGAAGCCAGTCATTCAAAAACAATTCCAAATTAGCTTAGGAAAAAAAATGCAATGTAGAGAAAATATTATACTTCGTTGTATACTCTCTTGACACTAACCTACATACATATATTTTTCCCCATTTTTTTCTCTTTTCATACATTCAGAAAGTAACATGTTCATCCCTCTAATGAATGAATGTTAAGGTAATAATGATTTCATTTTACAAGCCCGTTTATGAATATAAATTTTTTCTTATGTTCTCAGTCTTAAATAACCTTCTCTGTTTTCTTTGTACATGGTATATCTTATATTAAATACATTTATGAGATTTTCTTTTTTCTTTGCCCCCTTTGGATTTTTGCTCTTGCTTTTACTTAGTCTTCTTTGTGTCCTTCCTATGCTTGTTCTTTAAATGATATTATATAACAAAGGTTATTTTTAACAATTTTATTCATATTAGCAATACTAATAGCAATAGAAAGAACTAATGTGCATGGAACACCTGCTTTAAACTTGGAAATCCCCAATGTCATTTACATGTCGTGATTCACTGACTACCCGCAGTAACTACAAAAGGTAGAAACTACCATCATCTGCCATTTACACACGAGTGAGACAAAACAATGTTAAATGACTTACTTGCCCAAGGAACTTCATCTAGAATAAAGGGTACCGGGTTTCATATCTGGAAAGCCTAACTCAAGGATAAGTTATTGTGTGCTATATGCTTCTCACATTACCTGCTCCCTGTATGAATATCCTAAGGCAACTGACTCCCAAATTTACATTTCCAATTCAGATATTTCACAAGAGCTCCAGATTCATGTATCTAACTCCTTACAAAAAATGTCCACTCCTAAAAATAGCTGAAACTCAGCAGGTTGAATACTAAATTGATTTCTATCCCTCCACCATAGGTCCTCTTAATGTTCTCCATGTCAGAGACACACCACTGACCTCCCAATTGCCCTAATCATAGACCTGACCTTATTTCATTCATTGCTTCCAATCCAAAAACAAGTCCTATCAATGTGGTTTCCCAAATATATCTCAAATCATCCACATGTCTCTGTCTCCATGGCCACCATCACTGTTTTGCAAGGATCTAAAATATCTTCATTTATCTATCTTAAGTCCATTCCATTTTCCACAATTTGACAAGGCAGATTTTTTTAAAATTCAAAACTGTGTCATTCCCCCGCTTAAAACTATTCAACAGTCCCTCATTGTCTATATAAAATAACAAAGTCTTAATGTAGCATACAGTTTCTTTCCCAGATTTTCTCTTGTCATATCCCCTGCCCCTTAATGTCACAACACTGAACTGTAGTCTTGGGTTTCCTCTTCTGCACATCTTGTTTCCTCCTTTTGCTTTGCTTCCCTGTTCATTGAGCCGGCTTGATATTTCTTGTAAATTTAAACTATGCCTACTCTATGTCATTTCATTTCAAGGTATGCACCTAAGAGAAATGAAATATATGTCCAAAAAAGGCTTGTATAATAACCTTCCTAGCAGCTTGAACAATAAGAGGCAAAAACTGAAAATAACCCAAATGTTCATCAACAATAGAGTGATGGGGTAGTTTGTCCCCAAAGATGACTGCTCAATTAACCACACCTCCTATTACTCATTCCCTTATGTTCTCCTCTTCCTTGAGTTTTTTGTTGCTCTTGTAATTTGTTTTTGATTAATGGAATATACCAGTGGTGAAGTTTCATGATTTCCAATATTGGTTCATAAGAAGCCTTGCAACTTCCTCTTGAGTCTCTTAGAACATTGTCTCTTGATATGGTCGCTCACAGAACCCAGTCATGATGCTATGAGAAATCCAAGCTACATGAAAAGCCATCTGTTGGCACTCTGGATGACAAACCAGCTAATATGCCAATATCCAGCATCAACTGCCAGTCATGAGACTGAGCCATTTGGGACATTCAGCCCCAATATCAATCTGACAGTAACTGAAGGTGAAACCCTGAGTTGATTACTGCCCAGGTGAGCCCAGCCAATTCTCAGAACTGTTACAGGTAATAATTGTTGTTTTGTAGTAATTTCATAGAAATAGATAACCAGAACAAAATCATAGACAAAATATTGTATATTCATGTAATGTTGTGCTACACCAAACTAATAATGTATGAAGTGGTGTGCAAATGATTCTTCATACAAAATAGTACATACTGTGTGACTCAATTAATGTTAAGTTTAATTTTTACCTTTACATTGTATATTATTTTTTAAAGCATCTTTCTTTTTTTTTCCTTACAAATTTTTATTTAAATTCCTGTTAACATATAATGCAATATTGGTTTCAGGAGTAGAATTTAGTGATTCATCACTTACATATAACACCCAATGCTCATCATAACAAGTTCTCCTTAAGACCCATCACCCATTTAGCCGCTCCCCCACCCACCTCCCTTCATCAACCCTCAGTTTGTTCTCTATCTTTAAGAGCCTCTTATGGTTTGCCTCCCCCTCTATTCTTCTCTCTTTTTTTTCCTTCCCACATGTTCATCTGTTTTGCTTCCTAAATTCCACATGTGAGTGAAATCATATGGTATTTGTTTTTCTCTGATTTTTTTCACTTAGCATAATACACTCTAGCCCCATCCATGTCATTGCAAATGGCACAATTTCATTCCTTTTTATGGCTGAGCAACAGTCAATTGTATATATATAAACCACATCTTTTTTTATCCATTCATCAGTAGATCGACATTCGGGCTCTTTCCATAGTTTGGCTATTGTTGATAATGCTGCTGTAAACATTGGGGTGCACATACCCCTTTGAATCAGTATTTTTGTATCCTTTGGGTAAATACCTAGTAGTGAAATTGCTGATAATAGGGCAGCTCTATTTTTAACTTTTTGAGGAACTCCATACTGTTTTCCAGAGTGGCAGTACCAGTTTGCATTCCCACCAACAGCGTAGGAGGGTTTCCCTTTCTCCACATCTTCACCAACATCTGTTGTTTCCTATGTTGTTCATTTTAGCCATTTTAACAAGTGTGAGGTGATATCTCATTGTGGTTTTGATTTGTATTTCCCTGATGATGAGTATTGTTGAGCATCTTTTCATATGTCTGTTAGCCACCCGGATGTCTTCTTTGGAAAAGTGTTTATTCATGTCTTCTGCCCATTTCTTAACTGGACTATTTGTTTTTTGGGTGTTGAGTTTGATAAGTTCTTAACAGATGTTGGCTGTTAACCCCTTTATCAGATATGTCATTTGCAAATATCTTCTCCCATTATGTAGGCTGCCTTTTTGTTGATTGTTTCCCTCACTGTGCAGAAGCTTTTTATCTTGATGAAGTCCCAATAGTTCATTTTTGCTTTTGTTTTCCTTGTCTCTGGCTATGTGTCTAGTAAGAAGTTGCTATGGCCTGGGTCAAATATCCTTCTCTAGGATATTGATGGTTCCCTGTCTCACATTTAGGTCCTTCATCCATTTTGACTTGATTTTTGGGTATGGTATAATAAAGTGGTCCAATTTCATTCTTCTGCATGTTGTTGTCCAGTTTTCCCAACATCATTTGTTGAAGAGACTGTCCTTTTTTCATTGGATATTCTTTTGTCAAAGATTAGTTGACCATATAGTAGTTTAAATTTTAAAAAATACCAACTCATCTATGGTGACAGAAATCAGAACAGTGGCTTTTTTTTTTTTTTTTACATTGAAAGAGTTTCATTTATTTGAATAAAAATGCTCTATTGGGTGGCAGATAACATTCGGGTATTAATCATCTAATTATTTTTTCTTTTTAAAAATTTTTTTTATTATGTTAGTCACCATACAGTACATCCCTGTTTTTTTTAATGCTTTTTTATTATATTATGTCACCGTACAGTACATCCCTGGTTTCTGATGTAAAGTTCGATGATTCATTAATTGCATATAACACCCAGTGCACCATGCAATACGTGCCCTCCTTACTACCCATCACCATCCTATCCCATTCCTCCACCTCCCTCCCCTCTGAAGCCCTCAGTTTGTTTCTCAGAGTCCATAGTCTCTCATGCTTCATTCCCCCTTCTGTTTACCCCCCTTTCTTTATCCCTTTCTTCCCCTACCGATCTTCCTAGTTCTTATGTTCCATAGATGAGAGAAACCATATGATGATTGTCTTTCTCTGCTTGACTTATTTCACTTAGCATTATCTCCTCCAGTGCCATCCACGTTGCAGCAAATGTTGGGAAATCGTTCTTTTTGATAGCTGAGTAATATTCCATTGTATATATGGACCACAACTTCTTAATCCAGTCATCTGTTGAAGGGCATCTCGGCTCCTTCCACGATTTAGTTATTGTGGACAAAGCTGCTATGAACATAGGGGTGCATATGGCCCTTCTCTTCACTACGTTTGTATCTTTGGGGTAAACACCCAGCAATGGCTGGATCATAGGGTAGCTGAATTTTTAACTTTTTAAGGGACCTCCACACTGTTTTCCAGAGTGGTTGTACCAACTTGCATTCCCACCAACAATGTAGGAGGGATCCCCTTTCTCCACATCCTCTCCAGCAATTGTTGTTCCTTCCCTTGTCAATTTTTGCCATTCTAACTGGTGTAAGGTGGTATCTAAGTGTGGTTTTGATTTGAATTTCCCTGATGGCTAATGATTTTGAACATTTTTTCATGTGTCTGTTAGCCATTTGTATGTCTTCATTGGAAAAGTGTCTGTTCATATCTTCTGCCCATTTTATGATTTATTTGTTTCTTGCATATTGAGTTTGAGAAGTTCTTTATAGATCTTGGATACCAGTCTTTTATCTGTAGTATCATTTGCAAATATATTCTCCCATTCTGTAGGCTGCCTCTTAGTTTTTTTGACTGTTTCCTTAGAACAGTGGCTGTTATGGTAGGTAGGGATGGACTGGAAGTGGTCATGAGGTCATTTTTTGACATGATGAAAATATTCTATATCTTGATGAACGATTTGTTACCTGTGTGTTTATGTTTGTCAAAACTCAAGCTGTGCACTTAAGATATATATGTTTCACACTATGCAAATTGTACCTAAAAAACTGTCATTAAGCCAAAAACAGTCTTTTTATAACAACAGCCACTCATTGGTCCTAGGTAAGTTATTTGTAGCTACACATTTTCCTATATCAATAAAACAGATATTGTAATATTTAAGGTAGCTATGTATATTCTCAAGACTTTCCATTTTATCAAGTTAGCATACCTTATTTCTTAACTATTTCTCATATGACATATTTTCAAGTCTTTTCAATACCTGTATATTTTCCTCTACTTAAGTTATCATTTGTCAATAAATATTACTTACTGTCTAAAGGCTGAATATACAATCCCAAAAGAAAGAACCATTGTGGAGAACCACAGGATTATTATCTTCATTATGTGCAACAAAATCATTATCCTGGTACAAACTATGATTTGTTTCAGTTTTGGCAAATTCATGGTATCCACAGTAAATTCTTTAAAAAATGAGTGTCTTTGTTTACCTATATTAATTGTTCTCTCTGATAATTTTAATCTTATTCTTGAAATAAGTGACTTCTTCTACACAGCAGTTCTGAAATAATTTTTTCATGCCAACATTTGCTGACTCCCAAACCACATTACATGCCCATGCTCTGGGTTCTGTACATATCTCTGTCATTGAGCTTAACATATTGTTATGAATTGATTCAGCAAAGGAGTAGTGTATTGGCCATATTTTATCTCAGGCATTCAACACCATATTAAAAGTCCCTTTTGACAAAAAATCGTCATGTAATCTTTGGATATTCACCTACAAGTTACAATGAGCAAAATTATACCATAATGCATACAGATTCCGGCCAGTAGGTCAATATTGGATAAAGGAAATAATAACCATAAGCAATAATCGCAAAAAATAAGGTTTATTTTTTAGAAATGTGTGATTTTAAAAACATGAAACATATGTACACTGGGATACTGGAATAATAAAAACATTATAACAACACAATTCAAACTTCTCCCAGTTTCTTAAGGGGATTTATTGGCATTATCTTCAAAAAGCCCTTCAGATAACCATGAAGTCTATGAAAGCCTTGTATTAAAAATGCTGAAGAAAAATGCTTCTGGGAATTAAAACACATTTATTACATTTAGATATTGCCTATTTACATTTCTATGAAATTTCATGGTAAAAGACAGTTTACTGGCAAATATTTTTCTCTACATCTGATAGAAATCTAGCATCACTTGGTTCATAGTAGAAGTTTTGAATAATCACTTTTATATCTGTAAATATTAGTTTTCTTGTCTTGAGAGGCATGGTTCATTGTGGTATCTTTAGGTCAGTATCCACCCTCACCTCCAAATGCATCATTTAAAAGATTAATAAGAGGAGTAATATGATTGAAATATTTAGATAAAATAAGTTTGAGAATATAAATTAAATTTTTAACTAAAAATGAGATAACCATAATTATCTCTCAAGATACCACTGAAACTGAGTGTTGCATATAGAAATTTCTAAAAATCTAAAAGATGAAGGAAATATGTAACGTGAAAAAAAATTGAAAGATTTCAACCATCACAATTTAATATGTATGTTATGCCTAAGTAAATACAACAGTTTAAGCTATAAAAAACTTCCAAACCAAAGAACAACCTGAATAAATCACTTATTTTGGCAATATTACCTTTTCCATGAAGCTCACTCAAAACATTAGGGACCCACAGTTTTCCAGAATCATGTAGTGTAATAAAGTTTTCAGGACATAATTTTTTTTTAGCTTTCTTAATTCTGATGACATATAGAAAAGAGAAAAAAAGTGGAAAAAAGGAGGGAAAGAATAGAGGAAAAAAGCAAAAAAAAAAAAGTCTGATGTCAGTCTACACAGACATTTATTAAAGTTTCTACATATGTAAATAACAAATTATAAACTAGGCTGGTCTGCAATTGGGTTAATTATTTCTTCTGCTAAACTATGAGTATTTCTTGTAATCTTATATTAATTCTCATTTGAAGCCAATTAAACTTCCTCTTCAAATTACTAAGCCACATGATTCAAAACAAGGAATTTCTAAGCTTTAGATTAACACATGCTCAATAGCTCATTTGAAATGAAATGAAAAATTAACTCCTTTCCAGCACCTTCCAAACCTATTTCTCTCACTGAATGGTCCATCCTATTTAATGGCTTACAATATGGCATTCACCCCAGAAGAAAGCCTATAATCGTTCTTGACATCTTTTCCACTTTTTCCTTATCCAATTTACAACAAATTACTCTGTATTTCATCTCCTAAATATCATTCAACATCAATGGTTATAATCTGAGCCACCACCACTAATCTAATAATTTCACACATACAAATGTCTTCTGAAATTTATCCTTTAAAGTGAAAATCAGACTTTGTTATTTCTCTTTCAAAAATGCTTGATGCCTCTACATTGTATTCATGACAAAAATCTAAATTATTTTGTAGAATATAAAGTTTCCTTGAAATGCATCCTTTTCTTCTTTAGTCCACCTTAGAAACAAAAGTAATCATTGATCTAATTTGGTATCTCTTACAATTTCCTCTTGGATCAACTCCCACACGTGAATTCTCCCTCACTTTTCTTTACCTGACTAGCTCCTACTCATTCAACTATCAATTCTAATTAACTCCTTAGGGAAGAATTCCCTAGCAGCCCCAGCTGATTTTGAATACTTTCATAATTCTTCTTTAGTCCTCAGTGCCTTCATTTGCATAACACTTATCAAAATATATGGTAACTTTCTGTATAATTACTGTCTATGACAATAAACTCTTAAAATTCTTGAGAAAGATCCTGCATTTTATTTCTGAATTCCTAGTATCCGTCTCCATGCTACATAAACACCAGTACATGGAAAGATGTTTTTGAATTAACAAAGAAATCCTCAAATAAAGAAAGAATTGAATAAATAGAATTGCATTAAAAATAGATTGAGGAGGAATGCCATTTAGGATAATGAAAAACTACATTAATTTGACCATCTCTTTGATGAAGATTTACTAAACCCAAGATAGCAGAAAGACAAAGGCTGACACTGTTAAACCTGACATTTATAACTACCACTATCATCTGGGGATTTGCCAGTTCAAGTTGGGCAACCTTGATGCATGAAGACTAAAAGAAACTTTTGACAGTCTTTGGAGGCTAGGGTGACAGAACTGGAAATCAAAACCAAACAAGAGACTGAAGGATTGCACCCTTGAAGTAATGAAAAAACAAGTATATTTCAGGTATTCATAAGGGATTGTAGCTCATCTTTAATTATACCAATCTCTAAAATTAGATCCTAACAAATAAAAAATAATACAACAATAAAATTAATTCTAACATTTATATCTAAGGAACCCAACTGAAATAGGTTAATTTGTGTCTGGCAAATATAAATGTAGACCTTATCTGGAAGAATATAATATCATCATAAACCTCAAGTTACTTCCATAGAAATTTTATAGTATGAAAGCCATCATATAACAAAAAGTAATTAGAAAAAGAAGAAAAAAGACAATATGAACCAAAAGCAGCTGAAATTATATAAAATACAAACAGACTCATGGGATGTCTCCAGATTTTAGAGTTACCAAAAGCAAACAAAAAACAAAACCACAATTTTAGAAAAATGTTTATAATATTAAAGGGTAAATGAAATTTATAATAGAGCTGTAATCTATAAAAATCAAATGGGAAATCTGAATGAAATGATAATATAAACCAAAAGAAGAAATCAATAAATGTTTCTAATTACCTATTAGACAGAATTGAAAAGAGAATTAATAGAGTAGAAGATATGCTATAACAAAAATATCAAAATCAATCACAGAAAAACAACATGAAGGTAAACACATACAAGTATAAAATATTTAAGAAGACAAAAGAAGGCCCAATATATATGCAACTCAAGCTCCAAGAGGACAGGAGAAAAAGTAGCAAAAGTAATTGCTGAAGACATAGTATCTGAGACTATTCCAAATGTAAAGAGATAGTTTCAAGGAAGCAACAAGTAGATTGATAGTCATCTTTTCAAAAGTAACAATAGAAGCCAGAAAACAATGTTTAAAGAAAAGAACTGCAAACTTAGAATTTAACAGACAACAAAATATTCTTCAGAATCAAAAATGACGTAAAAATATTTTCTAAGAAAAGGTAACTGAGATAATTTGTCCAAAGTAATCGTGAACAACAAGAACAAATTATAAAAGTAGGGGCACCTGGGCAGCTGTCAGTTAAGCGTCTGCCTTCCGCTCACGTCATGATCCCAGGGTCCTCGGATCAAGGCCCAAATCGGGCTCCATGCTCTCACAGAGCCTGCTTCTCCCTCTCCCTCTGCCTGTCACTCTCTCTGCTTGTTCTCTGTCTCTGTCCCTCTCTCTCTGTGTCAAATAAATAAATTTTAAAAAGCTATAAAAATAGTGCTTGTGGTTCAAGTGATGGGAATAACAGCATATGGAAGTAGAGGAATAAAGGGAAAATGAAAAAAAATTGAAAAATATATTTGGTAATGATGAATTTGGTTGTTCAGACTAACTCTTCCACTGAAAACAACTGGAAAACCTTTATAAAGGAGACTCCCGGGTGGCACAGTCCGTTAAGTGTCTGACTGTTGGTTTCCGCTCAGGTCGTGATCTCAGGGTCATGAGATGGAGCCCCAGCATCAGGCTCTACACTCAGTGTGGAGTCTGCTTGAGGTTCTCTCTCCCTCTCCCTCTGCCTCTCCTGCTCGTGCTCTCTCTCTTTCTCTCTAAAATAAATAAATAAATCTTTTTAAAAAAAAAAAGGAAATCTTTATAAAAATATAAAGATCTTGAAAGCTTCGATGAGCCAACCAAAGAGTGAGGGTTGATGGGGCTAAGATAAGTAAAATGAACAAAGCTTGAAAAAGTCAGCCTGGCATTCCCCAATGCTTTTGCATTAGCAGTCTCTGACAATTCCTATTTAGAGTATACTGAAAGTATCATAAGTCTAGGGTAAAAATCTTGTGTCACACCTCATGATTAAGTTTCCATAGTAACACTGTGAGAATAAAGGTTGAACTAGAAAGGAGAAATTTTAAAAAATTATTCATATGGATTAAAGTTCAGGTTTGTTTCATTATCTTATTAAATTTCTGATTGAATTAAAATAATCTTAACACCTGTAGTCCACTGTTAGCCAAAAGCAAAAGTAAATCCTCTATAGAGCAATATAACAAAATACCCCATAGTTTCAAAATACTTATACAATCATTAAAATAAAATGTATCACTGTCAAATACAGTGCACAAAACTAAAAAATAATCATACATGTAATGGCAAATGGTGCAACTCAAAAACAAGAAAAATGAATATCATTTGACACAAATATACTGGAGAGCCAATAGAATTATCAGTCAAAGAAAGCTATACTCAAATAAAATTTAATGATTTAAATGCATGCATACAAGAAGTCTGGAGGCAATATAAAGTGATTAAATAGCTATCCCATCTCAAGAATTCAGAAAAAAAAATACTGAATTTAATAAAAGTAGAAACAAATTATAAAAATTAGTGAATAAATTAAGTAAAATATAACAAAGTGATCAGACTGAAAGTTTATTCTTTAAAATGATTTAGATAGTTTATAGTGTCTTGCAGTAAGATCAGTAATAAAGAATACACATAAACAATATCAATATAAGAAAATAAGGGCATCGCTAAAGATCCTATATACACTAAAAATACTGAAAGAAGCTTTAAGAACAGCTTTCTTTCAAAAAATTTGAAAATTTAAAAGAAATGAAAGATTTCTTTAAAAAACCTGTAACCACTGGAACTTACAAGGAATAGAAAACCTGAATATTAAAAAAAAAACTGCTAAATAAAATTGAATTTATAACTAAACTCTTCCTTATAATTGTTACAATTCCCACATGACTATTCTATCCCAGGCACTAGGCATACCTCTCTAAGAGTCTCAGAGGAGGAAAGTGAAGAAGAAATGTCAAGAGGAAATACACATTCAGTTTTTAATTTCAGTTTCAAAACAAGGATTTCAAAACTTGTGACAAGAGATAAAGAGTCTGAGAAAAACATTTTTGCATTTCCAAAGGCTAATTTGAAGGTCCCAGGGCCTAATATATATCTAAAAAAACTGAAAAGGGGGCAAACTATAGTTAATAAAAACCAGTTTCTCTACAATAGGCAAAATAAAATTAGTTAAATTGGGAGGATGGAGAAGAAATCCAGAAGAGAATAGAAGTTAAGACAAATTTAGGGAGATAAAACAATTTCCTAGTATCCGGGCAAGAGTAGAAGATTAAAATTCTCCTGTGTGCTAACTGGCAAAGGCACTGTCTCTCCTTCCAGGAACTATACACTATTTATTGCTCCTTTCTACAAATCCCTAGGAATTTAGATCTATAAATGGGAAGAAGAAAGATGGGAAACATGCACATTGCCAATACAAAATGACTTGCTTTCCCCTTGACTACATGGAAATTGCCCTCAGCACAGTGATGCTTGAGATAGAAAGTAATAATCACTGGACAAAGTTACCTTTTAGGAACAGCTGAATTTATAGTCTGTGAAATTTATACTCAGTTAATAGTTAAAGAGATGTGATAACCGCTTTCAAAGAAATACACAGGGTAACGGAATGGAGAGTACTAGAGAGATCTATGTTAACTGTTGGTTAGACAGTGTTACCTCAGGGTTCTTAGTTGTAAGCAATAGAAGCTGACATTGACTGAATAAATAGAAAAAGGACATTGGCTAGCTCAGAACTTTTGGAAGACTGAAGAACTAGGTTGATGCTAAACTTCCAGAACCAGAACAAAACGTCACAACAAAACATGGCAAAAGAGATCTAAAGAGGAAATTGGGAATGCCAAGGAGTTCTAAGCCAGGAACGACACTTAACCGTTTCAGCTGTGAGCACCAGAGCTATGGTTTGCAACAAGCAACACCGGAGCAACCTGCTGTCTTCAGAACACGGATTCCTCACCTACAGCTTTTGCAAAACAAACAAGCAAAGAGCAAAACAAAACAATAAACAAATAAAGCCTAGAGAAACAAAAATTAAAAGATTCTAAGCAGCAGCTTTTGCATTCTTGTTTGCTCACGGCTTAACTCAAAAATATTAATTGGGGTAGATTTACCAGCTGCCGCGACAAAGCTGCAAATATAAAAGTGGCTTAAAAAAGAACGAAGTTTCTCTAAGGCATAGAAGTTTGAGTGCAAGTGGGCTTGAGCTGACATGACAACTTCATTTCAGGAAACCAAATTCCTTTATCTTGCTCTCTGGTCTTTATCTTCTTCTCTGGTCTTCTCAATATAGGGCTCCATTATCTTGTCTACAGAATTAGAAAGACAGGAAAGGAGGGTATCTTCCTTTCCTTTCAAGAGTACTTTCATTCACATGCCATTTGCCAGAACCTAATCCCTCAAGGTTACCACACAGGAGCTTGGACAGCAGGGACAAATAAGCTGTGCCATGTGCCCAGGTAACCTCTGCTACTATAGAAGAAGGGGTGAAGGTAACTGGGGAGAAAGCATTAGCAATCTCAGGCATAAGAAGCCTCAC
The DNA here is from genome assembly GCF_017311325.1 of Ursus maritimus. Taxonomy (NCBI): domain Eukaryota; kingdom Metazoa; phylum Chordata; class Mammalia; order Carnivora; family Ursidae; genus Ursus; species Ursus maritimus. The sequence goes on along the minus strand of NW_024423344.1, from coordinate 31,931,333 downwards.
ACGGGCATGTTTAACTGGTGGGATTAAATCATATGTCTGTGACCCATCCTCAAGGGAGCTGGAAAGTGTGTTTTCTGGTTTTCACAATGGGGAAGTGGAAATGACAAGTATGAAATTCTCCAAACAGGAAATGTGTTCAAATGGTACTGACCAGCCAGAAAGGATGGCAAATATTCACTAGATAGGAGGAAACTCTAGGAAGGTAACATTTACAATGAGCTCTAGAAGAACAAAATGAAACAGCTTTGAAGAATTGTAGGAAGATAATTCTAAGAAGAAAGTGCATCAAAAGCAAAAGACGCGAGACTTGGAAAAGTCTTGATATGTTTGAGGAATATTATGTAAATCATGGTTGATAGAGCCTAATTTCTAAAGTAGTAGAAAATTAAGTTGGAGAAACAGGCAGGAGCCTTTAGGCTAGGGCGAGAAATAGAAGTTTATTATAAGATGAATTGCAAACCACTAAAGGTTTTTATAGAGAGTAATATAAGTATAATTTGTTCTTTAAAATAATCCGCCTAAAAATAAATAAAATAAAATAAAATAAAATAAAATAAAATAAAATAATCCCCCTGATTTGGAGGTGGAAATGGATTATTGATGAATAAGAGAAGTGGACAGGGCACCTGGGTGGCTCCGTTGGTCAAGTGTCGGACTCTTGATTTTGACTCAGGTCATGATTTCAGGATTGTGGGTTCAAGTCCCAGGGCTGCCTCCCAGCTCAGCAGGGAGTCTGCTTCAGATTTTCTCTCCCTCTCTTTGCCCCTCCCCCCATGCCCTTTCTCTCTCTCTCTCAAATAAATGATAGATGATTGATACATACATACATACATACATACATACATACATACATAGATGATAGATAGATAAAGAGAAAAAGTGGACAAATCAAAGTGGGAAAGTATTGCTATAATCTTGGTGAGATGTGATAGTAGTTTGGCAGATACATTCAGTCTATCAACTCTATACAACTACATAGAGGTCAGAGAAAGTATTTTTAAAATATAATACAAGTTCCCTTGTCATTTGTATTTATATTCTTATGTTAATGTAAAACATCCTTTGATTCACAATGTTCAGCTCAAAGGATTTTATTCTAAGCTTGTCGCAAAAACAAACAAAACCACATACTGAGTGTTTTTACTGAGTCAGATGCTATCACTCAAATTTTTAGGGAGAAGGAAGGAAAAAAATAAAACTATTTATTCAAGGTCACTTAGCTAGTGTATGGTTAGCCAGCATTTGACTGGTTTGCAAGAGAGAGTTCAATATCAAATCAACTGTCTTCAAGTTCAATATTTTTTTTCCAGGGAAACAAATATATCTCAATAAAGTAAATTGTTATTTACCTATGTCGAAAGTATTTTTAGAAGTTAGTATCTCAATACAGGCCTTTATTAGCAATAATTTTATGATGATGAATATATACAAAATATATTATTATAACATAAAAATTATGAATGCATTTTAACTCTCCATTATTAAAACATTTAAAAGTTTAATGTTAGAACAGCATACAATATACAGTATAGGAACTGTTTTTCTAAACTATATAGACCAAAGGGTGTGCGTATTTGTGTATGTATATAAAAGCCTAAAAGAAAGAGTTCAAAAAATCTGTCTCTTTTTCCCAATACAAAACAATATATATATATTGGGTTCATTCATAGTATTTGGTTGTTAGAGTTTCTTTATCATAGTAGGGCAGCATAATTGGGAAAAAAGGCAAATATTTACCAGTTTTCATATAATGCCACATAATATACCATTATTCATTTGTGCCTCAATTCAATAAATCTTTGTTGGTTGTCCTATCTGCTAAGAAAAATGGGAAAGCAAGTCAGTCAAATTCAGGTAAATAAATAATAAGTTGATAAATTAACAATTAATTAAAATTAAGGATTCTAAAAGGTGAGAAGTTCTAAGGAAAAAAATAAACCTGACTAATTTATTAGAGACTGAAGTAAGATATGTTTCACTGGATATTCTAGATATTGTTGTCTTAAAGTTCACTCCTTTAGGTGACAGCTGATGAAAGTCCTAAAACATAAGAGATGCTTCATGAAGATTTATGGGGGGAGGGTTTCAGGATCTGGGAAAGCCACAATAGAGGGACCATGTGGAGCAAGACAGAAATAGCAAGGGATTGCAGGGGGCTGGATCATAGTGTGAGTCAGAGGAAGAGAAGAGCTTGAAGAATTAAGAGCACTGAGACCATACTGAAGAAAACATTTGAACTGTATTTCTGTTTTATCAGAAATCCTTTAGCAAATCTTAGGCAGAAGAGTGACTGATGTGATTTATGTTTTTACATGCACACTTTGGCTGCTATATGGAGTGTGGAAGCAGAGCAGCAATTTAGGAGGCTCTCTGGAATTTTCCTAGATTAAAGATGATAGCCAGAGGCTGGGACAACTATGATAACTTTAAATGATTTAGGAAAGACTGGACAGGAACAGGTTTGGTCCTGGAGGGGGTCATAGGTGGAAGGAAAGTGAAGGTGCAGTTTAAAGATCTACATGGAAGCTATTTAGACTGAAAATCTTAATTAAATTATATGATTGACTATCATAAATGACTAAAATAGAGTAACTTGTTTATGCCATTTTAAACACAAATTAGGCACATACACATGGAAAAAATTATATTAACATTTAAACCACAGTTTCAGTACAAACTATTCACAATAAATGAGCACTCACATTTTACTCCTTGCACATATTACTTGAACTAAATGCACAAAAATGATAAACATATAATCTCCAAAGGACTCTAATCCTTTGCCCTACTGTCATATGAGGTACTAGCCTATTAAATCCTTGAGACAGAATCCTCATCGGATGCCAAAAGGCTGGCAGGTATATTCAGCATATCAATTCTGCGCAACTAAATAGAGGTCAGGAAAGGTTTTTTTGGTTTTTGCTTTTAATTTTTTAAATATAATACAAATCCCCTTGCATTTGTATTTATATTCTCTATGTTAATGTAAAATATATTTTGATTCACAATGTTCAGTTCAAATGATTTTATTCTGAGCTACTAAATTCAGAGTTGAGATTAAACCTAGAAGGACTTGTACTTTGCTGAAAATTACATATTTAATCTGATTACAAAGAGAATTTACTTGGCTATATTGATTTTAAAGGCTTTTGGCTGCACAAATCATGTTTCCTAATGGCACATAAAAACGTTAAGATCATTTTATTTTTCGAAATATGAAAAATTATTACTGTACACAAATGCAAAATAGCAAGTCTAAATCTATCAGAATATTTTTAACCCTTCTAATATTTCACAGATGTTTTAAATCACAATATTTAAGTAAAACTATATTCTGTTCTGTTTTTTGATTTCCATACTTGATAAATATTCCTGCTTTTACTTTGCAGAAAAAATTAAAGCCTCATTTGACTTCATACTTGAATTAACAAAAACCGACACCTAAGATCCCCCAAAATTTTTTCTTTTTCTTTCTTTTTTTTAAGATTTTATTTATTTATTTTTTAGAGAGAAAGAGAAAGCGCAAGCAGGGGCAGAGGTAGAGGGAGAGAAGACTCTGTGTTGATCATGGAGTCCGGCGGGCTCCATCTCACAACACTGAGATCATGACCCGAACTGAAACCGAGAGTCCAATGCTTAACTAACTGAGCCATGCAAGCGAACCCCCAAATTTTTTCTTATATTATGACCATTTGAGATAGCCCTACACCAATATAATAAATTCTGCTATAATCTGCTGTTGGCATATGGGGGAATTTTAAGAAAGCAATGTAAGATAAGTAACCTTTCAAACTGATTAGAATTTTTCAAGGTAATTATTAGAATGGTAGTTATTTTTCACTTAGAAATGTACATCTTCAGGTGTAAAATTTTACCAAATTCTTTGTTTCTTTTGTCTCCAATATCTTTGATAATATTACTTTTGCTTATCATTTGTGATTATGTTTTACTTTTTGGGAATAACTTCACCCATCAATTTCTTTATGAAGTCTTTCTTAATTCCTTGAAGTAAATTTGTCTACTTTCTCCCTTCCACTTCTGTGTAACATACACAATGTCTATTTTAAAACCTATAACATTTAGCTACATATAAGCAATTATGTGGTTTTCTTCCCCTCTAGATTATAAACTTCTTGAGAGTAAGGCATATAACTTGTGTATCTCTCTAACTCTAAAAACAAACACCATTTCTGGTAGATGACCATTGAATGAACAAAAATCTTACACTTAAATACCTTAGTTATTGTGAATAAGCATAGAATATATATTAGGATGGTGGAATTTTTTCAATTTGGTAAGTGTCAATAAATGATAGACAAAGAACTTTGAAACAATTTTTATGTGTGTGTTATTTTATCTTTTTTATTTTTCCTATCCATAACTACAACTATGCATTAAAGACAGAGCTTTTGTTTTTCAGGAATTCAGGAAAAAGAAAAAAAAATATTTGCTTGTCCTTTGTGATCATGCATTCCCACTGACTGTGATTCCTTGAGAATATTGTGACCATTATCATAAACATCTAATACGACTGCATTTAATAAACACTTGCATATTCAAGTGCCTCTTTTAATTTATGTACATTTTTGCTGATTCAACTGGGTTTTGCTTGCTTGTTTGTTTGCTTTGGGAACTGTGATCATCATACCATTGGTCAGTTAAAATAAATAGACTAAGCGGCTAATATACAGTGGCTATATATGTATAGTGTGTACTGGGCACAAAACCAAGCTATTCAAATAATTAGGTCTTTAAAATATTTAGTTCTTTAACACATTGGCCTTCATTCTGAAAATGCAACTTATTTTGATGCTGTTGTTTAAATATGACTAGAAATCATTGTCATTTCCTTAGGAATCACAGGCTGCTGTAGCTCAGGGCATCTTATTTACTAAATTAAATCCCTTAAATATCAGGAAGACTCAATAGCATTATAGTTCTTATGATCATAATGAAATAACAGCTGTGGGAGGCACTGGGACTTCCAGAGAAGGTAGCCGTGTGTAGTATACAAACTGCCTTTTTTACTTTGTTCTAAGCTTTTAAAATTTTCTTTCCCTTTTATCTTCTTAAAAACAGAATGTTTTGGCATTATGACTAATTGAACTATATGCTTCAAAAATTAATTTTATAAGCTGCATCATAATAACGTATTAACGAATTATTCTGATAAATTTTAAATTATTACTATAAAACAATATTCACCAAATATTTATATATTTAACAAAAGCATAGAGAGGTTACGTTCTTCTCTAGTGTTACAGAGGTATCATATGTCACAGCAAGGATTTTAAATGGGATAGTTTGACTTCAGAGACAACACTCTTAGTAACTATGTTGGAATACCCATGTCATGAATAGCAAATTGCTTTTCAGTGGACTTCTGTATAAATTTGAGCAACTGTGTCATATATTTAAATAATTATAAAAGGGAGGGTGGATCATTAAACCATTACTCAAATTTTTGACTGACTGAAAAATATTTTTTCATGTTCATATAATAAATGCCAGGTTTTCATGTATTATAGATTTATACACCTGAGGCAGTCAGTTTCTATGTACTATAGTAAGGCCATATACACCTAGAACATAGTTACACTCATAAGATAGATTGTCGATAAGAAATATTGCATAGAATTCTGCATAAAACTCAATCTAGCAACTATTTAAGATTTCTTTTACCATCACTCACTCACCCAGGTCCTTCCTCATTTATAAAATATTTAAGAAGATTTCCCTTTATTTAAAGTAAACAAACAGAAAAAAGTAATATAACCACACACAATATTTAAAAAGGGTAAGCAGGGGGCTCCTGGATGGCTCATTTGGTTAAGCCTCTGAGTGTTGATTGGCTCGGTCATGATCTCATAAATCCTGGGATTCAGCCCTGAGTTGGATCCCATGCTGAGTGGGGTGTCTGCTTAAAGGTTCTCGCCCTCTGCCCCTCCCCTAACTCATGCATGTGCACTCTCTCTCAAATAAATAAATCTTTTTAAAGAAAGAGTAAGCAAGAGGGAAAAACTAAATAATTGAAATGACACAAAAACAAATAAAGCACATGTTTGCATGTACATGGTCAAGCAAGCACACACATACACACTAGAAAGATTATGGCAGAGAGAAAATAAAAATATAAACAAATGTTATTATAGAAAATTAAATATATTAACATAAAGATGTCTTTGATATTATAATACTGTAGAAATAAAAATCTTGCTTTCTAAAAATGGTAACTCAAGGAAAGGAGATAACTGAGCAAGCGCAGACAAAATAAGGAACAGAAATTAAGGTCATATTAGAAGAACGTGAAAGAAAAACAGACACAGATTTAATAAAAAATTGTTACATATAGGATAAATATGAAGAAATAGGAAATTTTTAAAAAGAACAGTTTTCTGAAAACATTAGAATTTATAGATACAAAAATGACCCAAAATACTAATTTTAACATCTCCCCAAAAAAGAGAACAAATGCAACAAAGCAGGCAAATATACAATTCAATATGATGTACCTAACATGGGTAAAAACAAATCTTTGGACTAAAAGTTCAAGAGGAAAAAAAGAAAAAGATACAGTTCAAGCAATACTGACATATGGCCTGGGCATTTTATTGACTTGAAAGATAAAGAATTCCAAAGGCAGCCAGGTGAATCTTGTAGTCAACTACAAGTAGGATAAACCAGGCTTAGTTCTAACTTGTTCATAGTAACATTCTCCACAAGAGGACGACTGGAGCAATATCAACAGGATTTTTAGGGAACAAAATGTGACTAAAATTTTAAATGTAGCTAAATTGCTATTCAAGTATAAAGGCAATGGTTAGATAACTTCAAAGAACATCAGACCCCAAACTCATAACGTTTTTATAAGTAAATGATATCTTAAGGATATGGAATAATTGGGTAAGATTCCACAAATGTGAAGCCTTCTTGATATGTGCAGCAATACAGCACATAAGTAGCAACTGAAACTCTATTCAGATGAATATAAATTCAAAGGTACCTAAAAAGTTATAAAAACAATGTTACAACACTCAGTCTATCCTGACTAACTCAAAAAGTTCATCAGATACTACTGATACCTCAGCCATGAAACTCTGTACTCCTATGTACTCCACTTTGAATCCAGGTTACCATGGTAACAAGGATAACACCAGAATTTTGGTTTTCATTAAGATCCCATCTATCCCGAAACTTTCATTCTACTGTGAACTATGTGGGTTATTTTTTTTTAATTGAGGTAAAATTGCTACATAAGTTTCGGGTGTACAACATTATAATTCAACATCTGTATGCGAAATCATACGGTATTGGTCTTTCTCCCTCTGACTTACTTCATTTAGTGTAACACCCTCCTTATGGTCCAAAATTGTCACAAATAGCAATATTTCATTCTTTTTATGGCTGAATAGTATTCCATTGTATGTATGTATGTATGTTTATATATATACACATATATATATATGAAATATGTATATATTTCATATCCTCTTTATCCATTCATCTATCTATGGACACTTAGGTTGTTTCTGTATCTTGGTTATTGTAGATAATGCTGCAATAAACATAGGAGTGCATATATCTTCTCGAATTACTGCTTTCATATTCTTTGGAGAAATACTCAGAAGTGGAATAATATGGATAATATGGTAGATCTATTCTTAATTTTTTGAGGAATCTCCATATTATTATCTATATTGGCTGCATCAATTTACATTCCCACTAACAGTGTACAAGTGCTCCTTTTTCTCCACACCCTCTCCAACACTTATTATTTTTTGTCTTTTCCGTAACAGCCATCCTAAAAGGTATAAGGTGATATCTCATTATGGTTTTGATTTGAATCTCCCTAATAATTAGTGATGCTGACCATCTTTTCATGTGCCTGTTGGCCATCTGTTGTTTCTTTCAAAAAATGTTCAGATCCTCTGCCCATTTTTGATTGGATTATTTTTAATTGTTGGATTGCCTGAATTCTTTATATATTTTGAATATTAACCCCTTATTAGGTATATTTGCAAATATCTTCTCCCATTTAATAAGTTGTTTTTTCATTTGGATGATGATTCCTTCACTGTGCAGAAGATTTTTAGTTTGATGTGGTCCCATTTGTTTATTTTTTGCTTTTGTTACCCTTGCCTTTGGAGTCAGATATGCAAATACATCACTAAAACTAACGAGGATTTAATTTATTGTTCTCAAAACATAAAAACATAACATAAAATAAACTATAAAATAAAACCTCTCTTTGGTCTGAATTATTTAAATTAATGATGCTTTGTGTCAAGATCATTATCTTCTCTGGTTTCACAATTATGAACTGTGTCCAGAGAAACAAACACTTAAAGATGAAAATGAATTATTTTATAGCCAACCAAACTCAATGAATAATTGTTCACAGAGATGTACCAGTTATTTAAAAAGTGATTATTAATATAATTAATATCTATTAATTAATGTTAATTAATTGATACTAATGTAATTAATAGAAACTAATGTATGTTGGTATTATAATTTATTATCCAAATGACATTGTGAGAGTGAGTTAGTATTTAGGTGTTATCCCAGATTTTCCAGAAAAAACTGGGACATACGGTTAGCCTAGCTATAAACCAGGTTAGATAGTTTGCGTTAATTCTTACAACCTTGTGAATCTTATTATCCCCATTAGATAAAGGAGAATATTAAACCCTAGAGACGAAAAATACATACACAGTCTAAGTCAGGAATTCCAATCAAGTACTTACTCTGATCCTAGGGTCTGCAGTATTCAAAATAGTCTTATGTAAATCAATAATTCATTCAAGATAAGAGATATATATTTTACTTTATTTTTTAAAGATATTATTTATTTATTTGACAGAGAGAGAGAGACAGCCAGCAAGAGAGGGAACACAAGCAGGGGGAGTGGGAAGGGAAGAAGCAGGCTCTCAGCAGAGGAGCCTGATATGGGGCTCCATCCCAGAACGCTGGGATCATGCCCTGAGCCGAAGGCAGACACTTAACGACTGAGCCACCCAGGCGCCCCAGAGATATATATTTTAAATATTACAGTGATGACATAAATTTTCATGTTTATTTTTAATTTTTCTTTAAGCCATAAGCAGAACTGTGTATAAAAAAAAAAATCTCACTTTTTTCCTCAAAAGCAATGTAATCGATTAGAATAAATGCAGAGTGCCCCTGACTTATAATGGTTCAATTTACATTTTTTTTTAATTTTACAATGGTGCAAAAGTAATACACATTCAGAGAAACGATACTTCAAATTTTGAATTTTGAACCTTTCCCAGGCTACTGCTTGAATGCTGGGCAGCGATGGTGAGCCACAGCTCCCAGTCAGCCTTGCAATTACAAGTGTACACAACCGATACACTGACAACCATTCTGTACCCATACAATCATTCTGTTTTTCACTTTCAGTATGCTATCCAATAAATTACATGACATATTCAATATTTTATTAGAAAATAGGCTTTAGATGGTTTTTAGATGATTCTGCCCAATAGCAGGCTAATATAAGTGTTCTCAGCACATCTAAGGTAGGCTAGGCTAAGCTATGATGTTTGGTTGTTAGGTGTATTAAATGCATTTTTGACTTATGATATTTTCAACTTATGATGGGTTTATTCGTACATAACCCCATCATAAGTCTATAAAGATCTGTATCCATGTAAGCATCAGAGTTGTTGAGGTATCTGTAGTTATATGGAGAATTGTCAGGGGGAAAAGTTAATAAGAAAGTTCCAGGAAATATAAGCTATCTAGGTTTGTAGCATGAATACTTTGGGGGAAAGTCTATTACAACACAAGGTTCTTGTTTGATTTGGTGACTGTTTGTTTTATCATTTAAGCTTAAACAAGTCAAATCCCTGGTTGCTCCTAGAGTGGGGAAAGCTGGTGTATTTACTTAGCAGATTCCCCCCCTGCTTAGTAGAACTCTCAAGGCCTGCTCTATAAAGGAAAACAAAAAAATAAAAATTAAGTTCAATTTCGCTGAGAAGGAAAAAGGTATTTCTTTAACATGACTGACATTGAAATTTAAAATCAGTCAGAAATTACTGGCCTATTTTTTTCCAGAGGATATAGGTATGACTTTTGTTTTTTGAGTGTCTTATTCAATTCAAGTATGTCCTTCAATCTCTGCAGACTTTCTCTGTTATTATCAGATCAACATCTCAGCTTGTAATTTTATGTTACATAAACAAGACAAATAACTATTTTAAATAACAATATCCAACCACATCACTAGATCTACAAAATGTCTCAGAAAAGAATAGATGACATCAGCTTTATTTCTTGTTCAGATTATTCACAGAACTGGGTACCAGCTTGGAAAGTTATTGTACAGTAATCTTTCTAGACAAAAAAAAAATTTCCTTCATAAAATCAGAAGGGCACCAAATAAGATTTCAAAGAGCTATGTAACCATGTGGGTTGGATTGATGGGATAGAAAAGAGCTAGAATCAATGGCTTGCCTTGCTTTAAAATATCTTTATCTCAAATCTAGCTCTTCGGACTTTAACGGTATACTAAGTTTGCATCTCCATACATACAAATTCTCTGCTCTAAACGAATAAAAATAATACATAAAAACATAAATAGAGATAACAAAAAATAATCCATAGATGTCCTTTATAAATTTCTCTGACTACTAGAAAGCTCACAGAAACACAAAGCAGTGAGTTTTGCTCACTGTGGGACTGCTGAGCTCAGTCCACAGAGAATATGGTGAACAGGACTTCAAATGTATCAATAGGGACTAAATTTTCTCTCAGTCATATGGGGCTCCAAAACTCACTTCTTGAAGCCAGTATTTGGGAATCACGAAAGAACGTGGAGTATATCACTGACAACCTGCTGCCAGACTCATCGGTTCTTGGAAAGCTGTGGGTGAGGAGACAGAAGGAAATGGAGAGGCACGCAGCCAGTGTTCCTTCCAGCAGTAACTACACCTGGGGTAAGGGCTCAATAAAAACTCATAGAATCTGGAATCACTGTATAAGTGTTTGGAAACCAAGAGAACAGAACATTTAAAAAATTGCTGTCATGGGAGAGAGGAAAAGCAAAACTGACACAAAACTGACACAAAAAAATTATCCACTCAAAACCATCCTGCTTACAAAACTAGAAAACATATTTTTCAGAAGCTAATATTAAGAAAATTAACTAAGTGAACAATCAGACCTAGTATCCATTTGAACAAAGTTATCTTTATGACTCTAACAATAACTTTGAAAATCATATGTTTAGGATGCTCAAAGAGATGAATATATAAATAAGGCTGTGCAATATAGTTGATTTACTATTTTGGCAATCCTACTGTCCTGCCAGGTACCTTCCTATATTTCAGAGATAGCAAAAATTGGCAGAGACTTGAGTCAGGACTGAATCAGGTGGTGGGGCAGCGCAGGAAGTGTCCCTTGTGATAACGTGGATTGTAGCAGGTGCAGTGTGGCCCTGGACTATGAGACCAGGTGGTGGCTACCTCAGCCTTTAATAAAAAAACATGGTCTTTATTCCTGGAGCCGAAGTTAGTTCTATTTTTTCACCTTATCATGGCTGGGTTGACATGATCCTAATGCCAACACTTGGCAAGTGTCTTCTTAATTTCTTGAATATCGTCAAAGTTGCAACTCTCTGTGAATCACTTTCTTCAATCATTCTTATTCTAAAATTTATATGAAAACAACCAGTCAAGCACACACACACACACCCCACAAACAAGCAGTGATAGCAAAATAAAGTTAAAAACATAAGAAAATGAGGGGATAATCATTCTTATAATTATGAAAGTACCATTAAAAACTAAAAGGTATTAAAACATATGGAAATGGTTCATAAATATACAGATAGACCAATGGCACAGAACATAAGGACAGAAATAAATCCAATAACTTTAAGAACTTAAGCATACGTTGGCTTTTCAAAAGAGCAGAGGTAATTACAACTATTTAATACATAAGGAAAGACTATTTCTAATCTGTTTGAGTAAAACAACAACAACAACAACAACAACAAAAAAAAACAGCAAGGGGCTACTGAGTGGCTCAGTTGGTTGACAGACTGACTCTTAATTTCAGCCCAGGTCATGATCTTCAGGTCGTGAGACTGGGCCCGCACAGGGCTCCACACTTAGCAGGGAGTCTCCTTGTCTCTCTCCCTCACCCTCTACCCATCACAGGGGTGCGCACTCTCTATTTCTCTCTCTAAAACAAATAAATAAAATCTTTTAAAAATATTTTTAAAATAGTCTTAAAAGGAAAAATTAGGATAATTTTTCATGCCATCCACCAGGATAAATTACAAAACATTATCATACTAAATATGCAAAATGAACAATACAAGTACTGGAAGAAACCATGAATCAATTCCCTTAAAACTGTGAGAAGAGAGAAGCATTCTAATTATGAATGAAAACCGAGAAGCAATAAAAGGAAAATGTGATGTTTGACTGTGTAAAAATAACACAAGAAAAATAATTCTGCCTGTAAAATATACCATGGCAATTTAAAAAAAATAGAAAACTGACAAAATTACTTATAACATATATCACAAATATATGGCTAATGTCCTTTCTTACATAAAGAGATCCCTAAACTGAGAAGAAAGCAATAAACATTGTTAAAGGAAAAACACATGGAAACAGGGTTCACAGAAAATAAAATAAATATGGTCCTTAACAAAAGATTCATAACTTCTCTACAGTTTTACAATAAGGTACATCTCCCCTCTCCCTGCTAATAAAAATACAAACGTTTGTTAAAACATTTATGATTGTAAAGCCATAGGGGCACTCTCATCTGTCACTGAGGAAATACAAAATGGTACAACAAGGAAGGGTGACCTGGTCATATTTATAAACACTGCAGAGGCCTTTACATTTTGACGCAGCAATCACATTCACAAAATAAGTCCTACCTATATTCCTACCCATGATTACAATATCATAGTTAAAAAAAAAAAAACCCTAATAATTTCCAAGTTTTGCTATAGCAAAAGAATAGAAACAATCCATATTAACATCAAGTAAACTGCAGTTATCTACACAATAGAATATCATGCAGCTCTATAAAAAAATAGTGAGGAATATCTCTGTATATAGAAAAGAATATATTCTAGGATATCTTTTTAAGTGGAAAACGTTGGTGGCTCAGTGGGTTAGCATCCAACTCTTGATTTTGGCTCAGGTCATGATCTGACAAAACATCTCAAAACACTGCAAAATTAATGACCCCAAAGAATAATACTCATAATTTTACTTTCATCTCAAAAAAATCTTAGAGAATTCTAAGAAATAATAGCCATGATAGCTGTACAACCTGCTCAATGCCCAGACCAATGTAATATCTTAAATAAATATTAGACAATTATTACATAGTTATAATTAAATTTGTTACAGTTATTATACCATGCCCTTAATTTTCTTAATTTTTTATTGGATTTTAGGATGTATTGAGGAAAACATAATTTTCTGAAGCCTGAAGTGTACCCACTAAATTCCCTATCACTTGCTTCAAGCCCGTGTTTGGCATACTTAATCTTGAGCCTTGAGTTTTCCACTTACAAAAGATGAAAGCAATACTATCTAAGTCACGGGTTGTTATGATAAATGAATTAAAAAATATAAAAAGTAACCAATGAATAACCAAAAAATAACCAATGAATGTACAACTATTATTATAGCTTTAAATATTCATTCATATTTTATAATTACGAATTGCATAAAGGATTTTTAAAGCAGTTTTTCTATCCTATTAAGATAAAGTTGTTTTTTTTTTTTAAGATTTTATTTATTTATTTGAGAGAGGGAGCATGAGCAGCGGGAGGGGCAGAGGGAGAAGCAGACTTTCCACTGAGCAAGGAGCCTGATGCTGGGCTCAATCCCAGGACTCCAGGATCATGACCTGAGCCAAAGGCAGATGCTTAACTGACTGAGCCACCCAGGTGGCCCAAGATAAAGTATTTAATCTAACATTGCACCAACCTTTGAATATAATAGAGAATCTGTGATTAACTCATCTCCTAATCCCAATATCCACTCAAATAGAAAAACATTAAATACTAATGTGGTTATGTATTCAAACAGTTCCACAAAATTTAAGAAACTATTATGGCAGGAGGATGGGAAACAGGAGAGAGTGCTAGGAGATGTGATTAGAGAGATGGAGAGAAGTAGGTGATTTAGAACTTTATATAGCCTCTTAAGGATTCTGCCTTCAATGGAAGTCATTGGGAGGCTTTAAGAGGGGAATCATATGATTTAATTTATGTTAACTTTAAAAATCACTCATTGTTGTGTGTAAAATGGATTCTAGAAAAGCAAAAGCAAAGTGGCCCAGCCATGAAATGATTGCATGCTGTATCAAAAAAACAAATCTGGGTTTAGGGAAAGAGAGACCTTATTCAAAAGGATTATATTGACTAGATATCTACAAGTGCCTCAAACATAAGAAAGAAGAGGGATTTTATTTTATAGGAAAGAGTAAACAAGGCTAAAGAGAACTCTGTGCGAGGAAATAGGATGTGGTGATTGGAGGGAATGAAAGGGTGGAGGGGGTGTGACTGGACTGTAAATCACAGAATGTTTTATCCTAATGCCAGTCTATTCTCTAGAGAGGCCAATAAGAAGGGGTTGTTTGCTAATGGGTTGTAAGGACATCTAGTATGGCTCAGACTGAGGGTGGGTCAAAGTGTAGGACTCTGGGGAGAGAGAGAAGCATAACACAAGTTTGATCAAGTCAATTTTATGGGTGTTTTATTCCAATCGATTAGAGGGGACAAAGAGTTCAGCTAATCATTTATGAGGCAAAGATGGGGAATTTGAAGGGTCTCTGTCTAGTCTTGTCATTAGTAAATACAAAGGCATCCATGAGTCCTATATGTCATATGGATAAGGATGATTCCATATGGATAAGTTCTGTTATACAGAACACAAATAGGTGAGAGAATCTCCTTACCTACCTTGCTTCCCAGGATCATAGAGATTCAGTAAAGTTTAACACTATCACTTGACAAAGTGAAAATGTCAAAGTTTAATTAATTTATATGTTAAAAACACTTATTAAGAATGTATAATGTTTCAACAACTATTCTAGGCACTGGTTGTATAGAAATTAGAAAAACAGAGAAATCCTCTTCCCTCATGGAGCTTTCATTCTATCGGGAGACACACAGAATAAACAGATAACAATATATAACATAACATAACATAATAAGTAGTAAGTCCTATGAAGAAAAATAAAGTGGGGTATAGAAAAATGGGAGGGGAATTCTATTTAATATAGATTAATCAGGAAAACCCTATGCAAAAAGGTGATATTTGAGCAGAGATGTGAATGTCTAGAGGGAATAAAACCATAAAGATATCTGGGGAAGATCGTTTCAGGCAAGAGAAACTGCAAATATCATGGCTCTGAAGCAGTAGTTTGCATGACTTTGACATAGTGGGACAGAGTGAGTGAAAGAAAGAATGATAGATATATTGAGGGTACAGATTATACAAGATCTTGTATATTCTGGTAAATATCTGCATTTTATTCTAAATGAGATAGAAAATAATTGAAGGAAATTTAGTAGAAAACTGACACAGACTGATTGGTTTTTAAAAAATTACTGTGGCTACTGTTGGAAAGAAGACAAAGAAACAGGAAGACAAGTTAGGAAGTCTTTGGATTAGTGCAGGAAACATGATGGTAACTTGTACTACAGTGGTAGCAATAATTGTAAAGAAAAGTGGTAAGAAACAGTTAATCATAAGCTATGACTCAAAGTTAATTCATGGTGGTAAAATGATGGTAATGTGGAGAGATAAATAAAGACTAGAATCAAGAATCACTCTTTGATTTATTATTTTAACACTTGGGTGGATATAAAACCAGGAGTGGAAAGTGTTAGTGATAGGGTGAAAATTGAGAATTCTGTTTTGAGCATATTATGCTTGAGGTTTTGAGATGACTATTAGACTGCCAAGAGAAAAGTCATCCAAAGTATATTTACTTTTCAAATGATGAGTTTCTGTTGCTAAGCATGAAGATACTTAATAGATACAATATTCCATTCTGGCACTTAGTTAAAATGTCTAGGAAAAAGCTACAATTTTGAATTCATTGGCATATAGGTGGTATTTATATCCACGAGACTGAATGAGGTCACTGAATAGAAGAAACTAGACAGAGAAAAAAAGTCCCAGGTCTAAGCTCAATGTTCAGCTGATTTAGAAAAAAGGATGAAATAATTAAGATGATGCTCTATGATGGTGATGATGATAATACTACTAACATTAGAAATATTATCCATAATGCAGCAGAATGGAGTTCTCTGTTCCCTTCTTCCCTTTGTCTCCCTAACTCAGATTATCATACCTACATCAAAATTACACATTGAAAAGAAAGCAAAATTATCAGAACAAATGATTCTTTTTCTTATAGATGTTTCACTATGGGATTCCTAGAAGGAATCCCAGGCTGTTAGGCTGTTATAATAGGAGTAGATTAAGAGGAAGGCTGGACTGATAGGTGACCTCATGTGAAAAGTTGTGTGTGTGTGTGTGTGTGTGTGCGCGCGCGTGCATTATTTGGTATCATTTTCTAGACTATTTATGGGTTTTTTTCATTAAGAATTTACAATATTTATATGCCCCTCTAGAAATGTTGCAGGATTTTTTCTTTGTCAGTACCCACGGTTCTTGGTCACGCTGCTCGGAAGAATGAAGAGGTAGACCAGACAGAGTGGTGGGTAGCAAAGCAAGGTTTATTATTGAGCGATAGCAAAGTGATAATACAAAGCTCCTGAGGAGAGAGGGGGCCCAAAAGGTTTGCCAGCGCAGTTTCTAAGTCTAGGGTTTTTTATGGGCTTGTTGATAGGCTGTTTTAACCCTCCCTGGCCTGTCATCCAATCAGGTTTTTTCATCTATCTATCATGTGGGAAAGGATGGAGGGCTCCTTCTGGGGTAGTGCAAAAGCCTTTTAAGGGTGGTATCCTCTTAGTGTGGGGGCCCCTTGTCCCTGCCTGCCTGCCTTCCAATTATCCTTCATCAATGTCAGTGCACAATATAAGTAATATAATAATAATACCAATAATAATAACAGCTAGCATTTATTGAGTCCTGAATGATGTTGCACTTTTTGCTAAAAACTTAAATGAATAAGCATATTTAATCTTCATAAAAAATTTAGTTACAATTATTTTTTCCATTGTCAGTTAAAGAAAGTGAGAAAAAAGTGACAGAGACCAATTTGATTCCATAATTTTTTCCCTGCTTTCAGCATCTGTCAAAATGAAGAGGAAAACAGTACTGTTCTTAAATGCAATAAAATTACAAGGCAGAAAAACAGAAAAGAAAAACCCTACATTCATTGAAGTCAAGTTTATACCAGAAGCTTTGGTCGATTCTAACAATAACGCTGACTCCATACTTTGAGTGCTTACTATGAGGTAGGATGTATCCTAAGTGCTTTACAAGCACTGACTCCTTTAATCCTCATAATTACTTCATCGAGAAAATCAGGCTTTGAAAATATAATACATTATCCAAGATTATGCAATTTGTGAATGGCACAGTGGAGGAAGTAAAATCCAGACTTTGGTTTGAGTGCCTGTGCCCTTAACCACCACCTCATATGGCTTAAGTAAATTTGTTTTTTGTTTTGTTTTGTTTTGTTTTGTTTTGTTTGATAAGAGAGCTGAAGCACAGAGATCCTAAGCAACTTGATCACACAGTGGTCTCATGTTCTATAGTGTCCATGCCTGACAGTGACTGCAATGGATTTAAGTCTCCAGATGCAAGAGAACACTAAATACCATCAGTGCTCTCGTTGACTCTTCCATCACCGCGATAAACACAACAAAACAGATGCATCTTATGCTCAACTGGTTAGAACAGAGATATTAAAATGTGTAGAAAATTAGTTTTACAATGGAAAGTTTCTCACTAAAATATTGAGCTTCCTAGAGAAGACCTTTGGCAAAAAGAGAAGTTGGAATATAAAATAGCAATTATTTCAGCTCCTGTGTTATCTGTTAGGGATCATCTGTCTCTAATTAAAATCTACCTTTTATCAAAATTCTTTGAATTATTTTACATTTGACAAAACCGTTGATAATATTCTGTGATTTTTTTAAACATAGATACTGTGAAAGAGGAGAAGAGATTGGAAAGTATATGTCACCAGATATCACATCATCTGTTAGTTGTCCGTTGCCTAAGGCAACAGGCAAACTGTAATCCTGCTTCTGATTTTAGTTTATTTTATTTAACTTGACTTGTTTTCTAGGGTTAGTAATTAAGTTATGTGTTGTTATTAAATAAAAAAATATCATTATTTTATACTCTAGAAGGAGGGTAGAGGATGATTTGAGTGATGGATCATTTGACTTAAAATTTGTCACCTGAATATTGATATCTTTTATGTAGAAATCAGAAATCAGTTCTAAAAATAATCTATGCTTAAATGGCTGTAAACTTTAATTTCTAGGATAGCCTCCTTTAATCAATGTTGTACTGCTAAACTGAGCCCTTTTCTAGTACACTGTGATATGTAATGCCCACCCATAATTACTGATTAAATAATAAGATTTAAAGTCAGTAGAGTGTTATATCAAAAACAACCACTTTGTTGCCCCTTTACTAGTAAGTGGCTTGAATTCAACTTATTTTATTTTATTATTTTATTTTATTTTATTTTATTTTATTTTATTTTATTTTAAAGATTTGATTTATTCATTTGACAGAGATAGAGACAGCCAGTGAGAGAGGGAACACAAGCAGGGGGAGTGAGAGACGAAGAAGCAGGCTTCCAGCGGAGGAGCCTGATGTGGGGCTCGATGCCAGAATGCCGGGATCACGCCCTGAGCCGAAGACAGATGCTTAACGACTGAGCCACCCAGGCGCCCCTGAATTCAACTTCTAATTTAAGAATTTGTCTGTATATACATAAAGCATTTATTTGTATCTTCTTAATATTTTATTTTTACTGATTATACATAGTATATTAAAGGCAGCTCTTACTCAAAGAGACAGGTTCCACTGACTGATTAGAATATAACCTTTCTGTTCCCTAACACTTCCCTAAAAATCAGGATTTTATAAATTAGCAACATTTATATAATGTATCTTGCAGGGCTTTTTCCCCCTTTTTCTATTGGTAAGAGTCTGTTTTGTTTGGGCTTCTTTTGTCTTTTTGTTTTTTTGGTTAGGATTTTACATGTTAAATGAGCAGATGTTATACCTTTTTACATGTCATGAAGTAGTAGCATTTTGATAAATGAGGTTAATAGATCATAATTGTTTTAAATTTTATTATGGTGAAATCTTAGGTGTACCATTCTGGAACATTATCATGTACAAACCAGTTCCATTAAAAAAAAGGAAAGAAAGAAATGAAAAAAGAAAAGAAAAAAAAGAAAAGAAAAGAAAAGAAAAGAAAAGAAAAGAAAAGAAAAGAAAAGAAAAGAAAAGGAAGATTATGCTTGCATTAAGGAGTATCATATTAATTATGACATGTGCTGGATGGAGAGACATAAAGATTCAGCTGAAACTCATATCTTTTCTGTGTGTGAGTGTGGACATTTTTGTTTGTATATGTGAACTAGTCTTGTTTCTGTGTTCCTAAATTCTTCTAGAGCAAATAGTGTGTCTTAAATCCATCTAATTCAAGTCAGCCAGAGCGAGTAGGTCCAGTTCACAGAGCATTTTTCAGTCACCGCATAGCATCTGTAGAACCGTTGTTTCTTGAGCTTCTCATTTAGTTTGAAAGCCAGAAACTCAATGGAAACAATTCAGAATGAGTATTGGTAAAGGTTAAATACTATAAACTTATGATGTTTCAGTTGCAAATGACATAAAAACAAGGCTCCAGCATAGAAACAAACAAAAAACAAAAAAGCAAAAAAAAAAAAAAAAATCCCACAATGCATTAGATAATGTAAATTAAAAGTCCATGGATAGGACTTTCTTTAGGCAGGTATGAATTTCAAACTCAATGATATCCTTAGAATTGGATCTTCTGATGTCCCCTCAACAAATCACTGCGGCCAGGGGAATGAAATACTTTGACGTATCAAGACTGACACACATTCATCCCTGAGCCAAAAGAAACCAAAGTAATGATGTTGTCTATGTCCCGATTATAAGAATTTTCAAGGAGAAATTTTTAAATACATAGAAACCATATCGTCTAATCAACTGAGTACAACTAAACCAATGTTCACTGAGAATCAACAATACACCTAGCACTATGTCTGGTACTGCACTAGATAGAAAGAAATAATTCCTAAGTTCCTCATTTAGTTTAGGAGACAGGCACTCACAGGCCAGACCAAATGCACTGTATAAAAGTGGCACAAAATACTTTGGAAGTTTAGGAAAGATGATTTATCCTATTACAATTTATTATCAAATATTGCATATTACTTTGCACATAAGTACTCAAATATTTTATTTACTATATTGAAATTCTTTAGCCCTCACACAAATGAGATCAAACAAACAAAAATATGACTAACAATGTTTAGTGCAGTGTCCAGATAAACCTGAGTATTTAAATACCATTCTGACAAAACAATATTTCGTCAGGATAATGAGCAAGGCACCTATCTCACATGCATTATTGAATAAAAATTTTGCAAGTTAGGGAAGTGAATTCAATTATTTCAACTGTACCAATACACTATTTTAACCATAGCCTTCTCTGAAAGCTTAACGTTAAACAAGTAAATTTAATAACATAAAAAGTAAAATCTCATGACCGACAATACAGACATAATGGAAAATATAAGTGCCAGTCTAGCCAAAGGCAATTGAGAGACCCATTGTGGAGAATGGGGGGGGGGGGGTAAATGGAAAAAATATAGTAACCACTGAAATGAGGGAGAGGTGTTATCAAACACTATTACCTGTCACCTCCCAAAGGATTATAGGTTACAAGAACTCAGAGAAATAGGTATCTCAGTCCTGGCTCCACCACTACAAAGCTATGGGACTTTAGAACATTCACTTTATCTCTCTGATCTGCTTACCTATCATAAAATAGGCACTCGGACAAAGGAATCCACATGAACCTTATAGTCGCTATGTTGATTATCTAAAAATTAAGGGCTCTGAGTAAGCAGATAGGACTGGTATTGGCAGAAATATAAAAATGTTTGAGAAGAATGATTACCTGAAGAGAAAAATACTTTCTAATAAATCAAGTTAAACTCCAAGAGACACAACCAAATGAAGCTCATACTTACATATCCATGTTTGTATTGCTTTGTTAAAAATGCCATTACACGTATCTTGTTTTGTATGCAATATCTCACAGCTTCAGTAATAGTCCCATTTCTATAAATGTTTTAAGAGTAACTGGAGATAAGTGGTATCATTTAGCTGGGAAAGCAACTTGAAAATCTAGGCTAAATGTAATGTGCAATCCTGAAGCATTCTAAACAGGAATGTAATTAGATTTTGCTATTCTCTCTAAGAGGACTATACTTGAGGACAATTCCAAAATTTCTTTAGGTGAATTTTTATTCAGAAGGGATACAGATGTATAAGAAGCACACACTCTAAATTTAATTACTGGTGAATGTTAATTATTTTTTGTTTGTTTATTTTGTTTTTGGAGAAATCAATACCATTTCTCGGAGGAATTTGTGAATTCATTCATTTAATCAGATCTTTAAAGGGCATGCATAGCAAGCATAATGTGCCTAAGAAGGTCAAAGAAAGACTGTTAGAATAAGTTCAAATCATTGACCTTACTGGAAATATTTTTCAAAAGTGTTTTCTGCATTTATTTTTCCGAAGGAAAGAGTTGATCAAATTTGGAACAGGTTGCCAGGCCTTCTATGATTCTCTGTCATCCAGATCAATATGAGAAATTTAAATCTCATCTTAGATATTATTCTCAAATATTATTTAATTAAGCAGGACCTGAGAGCCTGACTTTATTTTCTTTTTTACATTTAACAATCAATTTCAGGTATACAACACAATGATTCAGTTTGTGTATAAATTGTGAAATGATCACCACATAGTTACACATTTTTTCGTGTGAGGAGAGCTTTTAAGATTTACTCTGTTAGCAATTTTTGAATATATAATACTAGTATTACTAACTGTAGTTGCCATGCTATAAATTACATCCCCAGGACTTATTTGTCTTTTAATTGGCAGTTTGTACATTTTGATAACTTTCACCCATTTCACCCATTCCCTACCCCTGCCTCTGGCAACCATCAATCTGTTTTTTGTATCTGAGAACCTGAGCTTTATATGTGTTATGAAAATATTATTTTCCAAGTTTCATTATTTTAGTATATTTTGATTATGTCATCTGTAATGATGTAGGACAACTGACTCTTCCTCAGGTAAAAGTCATGTCCTGATTCAAGCCTCTCTTCCTACAAGAGCCATTAGCATTTCCATATGTACAGAACATGAGCTTATAAACTGCATTTCAATGTTGCTTATTGGAATTTGAAGTAAGCTATAGGAATGTGTCTAATGGCTGGCGATCTTTACGTTGTTTTGATGCAAAATTTCATTGTTTCTCAGAGAGCATCATTTTGACACACCAGGAATCCAGCCTCTATTTACTGAAGAAAAAATTTGACTGTAATCTTTAAAACATACAACTCACAGTTTCTGTGTTGACAGAAAATCATATTAGATGTAGCTAGCACTTGCTAAAATATCATTTCTATTTTCCACCTGTGTTGTTTAGCATTAGAGGAGAAAACATTTTTTCTGAAGCCTGAATAAGAAAGTATTTTTTTCTTTCAGTTTTGCAAAGCCAACACAATTAAATAATGGAAATATACATTATTAATCTAAGTAAATCTGCTTTTATATTCAAACATGCCACATTTTGAAAAAGAAAAAAACTTCCAAATAAAGGGCAGATTATCTCATATCATCAGCTATTAAAACCTACTGTGAATTAAATATTATACATGCGATAACATATATGATATATATGATACATTAGTAATTCCACTATAAAGAGTTTCAAGGAGCTTACAGTATATAAGAGTAGTAATGCTTTTATAAACCAATCAAGGGGTGCCTGGGTAGCTCAGTTGGTTAAACTTCTCCCTCTCCCAATGAACCTCCCCCCTGTTCATGCTCTCACTCTTTCTCGCTCTCAAATGAATAAATTTAAAAAAAAATTATAAACCAATCAGAACTTAAAGTTGATTATCAGAAAAATGGGAGATAGAAGAGTCAAAATGAAGAATGAAAATACCATGAAACATGAATATACTGTTGAATGTTTATGTTGTGGTTTTGAATTTTTGAGTTTTTAAAAGAATTTCACAATGCCTTCATTTTTCTTTCTGATGAAGATACTATCTGCAGTGTGCCATATTCCTCTTATTCCCAGTTATTAATGAATATGGAAACTATAAAAATATCAAAATGGAAGCTATGCTGTTTTAAAACTCTTAGAAAAATTCACAAATACAATTTTCCATGAAAGGAAGGTACAAAGATACCCCAAAGGAGTTTAAAGAATGATTTTCTTTATTAGTTACAAACATATGGGCACTGAAATGAGCCTTCTAGTTTTTCACTACAGATGAAACTACCCCTTCCCCCACAAATCAACAAATTCTCAACCTACATCGGATCCACTTTTCCCAGGACAAGTACTTTCAGGTTATAAGCACAAAAGACAAGTACACTTAGGCGTAATGAGGCCCTAAGCCATGAGGAACTACATTAGGTTTAGCGTAATGCAGGGCACCATGGCATAGAATATGTATATTCTGTATCCCAAAGTTTGCAAGCTACTTTTGGAATTCAGAGAATTCAGTCTTTCTCTAGGCAGAATATTTTACTAAATAACAATTAATTATTGTATACCATGTTTGTAAAGACTGACAAAAAAGATACAAAACAGATTATTATGATAATTGGCAACATGCAACTATGAACTGCATATTAATGTATCACTGTTAAAATTCTTCATGAATCCTATGAAACATAGAGGTACAGGATTATATTATCTGCAGTTTACCTAAAATTGTTGAGCAAATAATAACATATTATTAGATGCATGTGTATGTGTGTGTATGTGTCTGTCCTGAATGGAGAAAGAAGGTATGTCAAAATATTAATGTTAGTAAGTGATATATATATTTCAAAAATTCTGAGAAAAAAAGTGAAAAGAAAAAAGTTATTTCACCTCTGTGAAAAAGTATTTTCATTAAGTTTTTAGTAGGCCAGTGAAGCCCAATTCATGTCTGCGAGGAGTAAACATTATTTAAAACTTTGCTCAACCTTTTGAACAGAATAAAAAATAATATTTTATAGAAATACCTAGTTATGTTTTTCATGTTGTAGTTTAGTTTAAAATACTAATAGTATTAGTTAACTTCTTAAACTGACAACATACTTGGAACCAAAGATTTTCTTTTATCATCCTAGTAGCAAAAAAATCCCACTTGTGTGTTTTAAAGGTGTGGGTAAATGGATTTTTGCCAGCATAGCCATCATCTGTTGACTGCAAACATGGCAAGATTATTATCTGTCTTGTCATACGAAAATAATGACATCACTTGGAAGGAAGTGATTTGACTTGAACAATCAGCCGTATTCAATTAAGTTGAAAGGCAATTATTCTCATTTACAATGTGAAAGATACTAACTTTTCAATAAATTAAAACCAACATTTCCTGCTTAATCCCATTGTAAACCTAATTGCATTTCTAAATCTAATGCTAGTGCAATAGTAAATGAATTCAAAAACACTTGATACGATTAAGTTTTTTCTCTAACCCACTTTATTTCAAATTCTGATTTTATTGAAAGAAAAATATTAATAGCATAGAGATTAAGTTCTTTTACTTATTTCTTCATTATTTTAAATACATATTAAATGTCTATAATTTGCTAAGTCTGTGCATGTCTCTGGGGACACAAATATGAATTAGATTTACTTATTGATCTTAAGTGGCTCATGGACATAAATGAAATATAACTGCTAATGTGACTTTACCTTTGTTGATTACTAGTTAACTTGTTCATTCATTTATTAATTTGCAGTATTCACTGTGAAGTATATACAATGAATGTTGGGGAGGCTCAAGAATAGTGCATATGGTGTGGGAAGAGAAAGAATATTCATATTAAAATTCACCAAATAAAGTATTATTTTTATTAATCAAAAGTATACATTTTTGGTGTTCTATGTAAAATAATGAGGATATAACTAAATAACTATAAAATAACTTACATTACTATAACTTTCCTTAACTTAAATAAATTGTAATTAATATTTTAAAACTGTTAGAAAAATTCACTAATATCAAAATTTCTATGAGAGGAAGGTAAAAGATACCCAAAGGAGTTTAAAGAATTATTTTCTTTACTGGTCCAAGAGGTATTGCAAAAAGTATCCAGTTTTCTTTGTTGTTATGATACTCACCCACCGTCCCATTAAATATTTGAATTTCTGTCTAGATTGTTTTACTTCAGTGTATTATGTGTGCTTATAGAGTTCAATTTTCTCAAAAATAAATACACCTTCTCCAAGGTGTTGGAGTGTGGCAATACGGGAACATTTCTGAAATAAATATCAGTAAGGTTTAACACTTAAAACTGCATTCTTTCTAATGTGTCAGGTTTAAAGTGCGTTGGCTAAATGAATTTACATAAAAAAAATAATAGCATTGCACTTGCCTTGATTGAAACAAAACTTCTCATATTGGCTTTATCTTGCCATTAAATATACAGATTATTTAATATAATCAAGTTTTCAGTTTTTATTATTTTGGTGAACATAATTGCTTTTCATTCAATATATCAGCTCGGTTTTATTTAATAAAATTTATCAATGTATCTTTCTGTTGAATTGCCCAATATATAATATATTCCTATTAACAAATTTACTTATTTTAATATCCATATAATTATCAGCATCTCTAAATAGAACACAGATTAGAAATTCAATGAAGTTCTGTAAAACAGTAGAAGATTGGGTTAACAAAATGGGGTTTTAGACCTATATTCCACAATGAATAAGTTTCCATGTTTCAATCTTGTTCAGTTTATTTTTGTTTAAGTCAATATTTATCGGAGAATTAAATGGTACACATTCACTGGAGACGTTATAAAAATTAACTCCATTAAATAATCCTCCACATGAAGTACTCAGGGAATTTCAGATGGCATTTGAATCAACAATGTTGTTACTAATAGATCTCCACAGAGTATAAAAATACTGCAGAACTACCTGGAATCTCACCAATAGTGTCTTGGTTTATCCATTCCACAACATCCATAAAAATAAACAGAATTTTTAAAATTTAAGAGAAACTCCCTCTAAAATAGATATCAGGAAGCCCAGGATGTCTGTCAACTACATTGCACTTCATGAGTGAGTCTGCTGAATGAGGCTTCTTATACATATATACACCGTCATAGTTTTGCCAAACTAAACACAATTTTCCCCTACAATGGAAAAAAGACATCCATCTGAGGCAAAGGTAAACTGTGGGCTGGAGTAGAGCTTTCTGAGGTGGCCAGAAGCCAGTCCTTGAATTAATGAAGATGCTCTAAAGTAACAAAAATATCCAATCCATTTTTCACACTTGGGGAATTTCAGGATGAGACACACAAAGGTCAACAAAGCCAGTAGGAAGAGCATAAACCGGTACACGCACCGCAGAAACGGCACCAAGCGGAGAGCCTACCTTAAGTAGGAAGCAACAGAAGAAATAAGCAGAGGGGCAGAGATAAGAGAAGCTGAATCAGAAGAGCAGACAACTAGAACCGTTGTTCGATATTTAGGATTTTTACTGCAGCCTGAACAAAAGTGATTTTACTCTATCCTGATTTTGCAACTGACTGTGCCAATTTCCTGTGCTTTCTTGCTTTTCTGGGCATCTTTACAGTAACACCCCAGCACCTGAAGAAACCTGATTGTCTCTCTATTTCTTTCAAACTTAGAGCCAAATAACATACATGCACCTCAAAAGCTATTTGGGGAAAGCAGTCTGTACTAAATAAAACATGTGGCTAGTCCAAACTTACCAGTACAGTAACAGAAAACAGCATACATGTTGATTTTTTTAAATATGACAATGCTATAAGTTGGAGGGAAAAAGCAAAAACAAAAACAAAAACAAAAGCATTGGATTAGGGAATAATATAATCTGCTAAAATGTAAATACCATAGAAGTCCAAAGAGGAATTTTTTTAAGTTTAACATTACATAATTTCTCTGGCTAGAATATGGGGAGTTCATAGTGGTTTCTAGAGGCCATTTCACAGAATTCAGTACATCTGAAAAATCAATGTAAACTGGTTTTCAATCCAGTGAGTTTCTTTTAGATTAGTACATTTCAATGCAGTTACAGTGCAGAGCACAGGGTATCACTTATTTATAAAGATGGTCTCTCTTCTATAAAATGAACCATTACAATATATCTAATCCAGAATCCAGAGATTTAGGGCCAAACTCATCTTTTATGGACAGCTATTTTTAGTCATTTCAAAAAAATGTAAGTCATTTGAGAAATGTGGTAATACTAGAAATGAGAGGAACAAAAAGATAATTAAATGCTTAGCTCTAATTAGGGTTTCTATTAGTGTTTCTAACCATTAGTGACCTGACTCTGACATTTGATTTCCTCTCGGATTCAGCCATTCCAGAATTATATCTTAACAGAAAAGAACTATGGAGAACAGAGGTGATTGGACCATTAAGACTATAAAAAGATGTGTGTATTGTGTTCAGGAATGTGCTGTCTTTGTGTTTTCTTTGAAAATTCTTCAGAGGAACACTATTTTCGTCCATGTGCTTTGAGTAAAGCTCTATCTCCAGTTCTTAGATGCACTGAAGGTATTAATTGTGTCTCCAGATGGTGAGAAAACACCTCTGGATAATAATAATAACTATTATTATTAACAGTATATATATTTCATTATACATTAAGCACTTTTTCAAGGGGGCTCTATACTTTAAAAACATCACTGCAGTGTATAAGGATTCTCGGGTGTATTTTTCCTTTGGAAATATCTAAAAAACAGTTCTATTTACATTTTATTATAATTGTGATTTCTCATGTAAATGCTGGGATTGTACTTTGATGACTATTTTATTTCAGTCACATAGCTATACACAGACACAGATACATTGCAGACTTCATTACTAGGGTTAATTTAATTAACAAATTTTAAATTTTCTACTTATAAAAACATAAACACCAACCCCTCCCTATAATGCCGAGAATCATTATTATTCCTTACAAAGGGGATATGAGTTTTCTTGCTTTATAATAGGAGGGTGATGCAAGAGATAAAACATTTTTTCTCCACTTTTTGCCTCTATTACCTTGTAAGCTTTCTTAACTTTCCTGATATTCACAGGACAAAGGACAGTGACTACAAATTTAATGAACATTTGTGGCATGAATCAACATCTTCCACATACGGAAAGCTATTTTGCATGAGAGCAAGAGAACCTATGTATTAGCAAAACTCTTACTGTCTGAGGTTAGTTTTATCTTTTAAGTTACAAAAGAATCTAGGTGGAAGTAAATATAAAGTTTTTGCCACTCTATTTTTTCAAGAGAACTTTTCATGTGCTGTGTTTGGTGTCCTTCAGAGGAAAAGAAAATACACCCTTGGTTTTAGGGGTCTTGATAAAAATGCCCTGGAATCCTGAAGTCAGGATCTGCAAGAGTGCTTAACACATAACCCCGTAACTCTTCCTTCTGCTAGTCTCAGCACACTAGTCAACAAAATGGGTTCTCAGTTCAATTTTTACTAATGATTATTATCCAGAGTACAATTGGGAAGTGATTAGTCACCTTTTTAGACATTAGCAGACTCACGGCTTTACCCAATCCTTACAATGGACTTAGGCTTCATAACTGTCTAAGTTAGAATACATATTTACAGAACCACCACTAGAGCTGATTGGTCAAGTAAAGATTTATTTTTTCCCACAAAATATGAAGCATGAGTAGGCAGTCCAGGACTAATACGATGGTTCCATGGTAACAAAGGGGATGTAGTTTCTTTCTTCCTTTTCACTCTGCCATCTTCAGGATATGGCTTTTACCCTCACGCTCACAGTATGGTTTTTATACCACAGGCATAATATGCATGTCCCAGGCAGAAGAGGAAAAGAATAAATATCAAAAGCCAATGCCTATTAAGAACTTTAACTTTAAGGGGCGCCTGGGTGGCACAGCGGTTAAGCGTCTGCCTTCGGCTCAGGGCGTGATCCCGGCGTTATGGGATCGAGCCCCACATCAGGCTCCTCTGCTATGAGCCTGCTTCTTCCTCTCCCAATCCCCCTGCTTGTGTTCCCTCTCTTGCTGGCTGTCTCTATCTCTGTCAAATAAATAAAAATAAAAATCTAAAAAAAAAAAAAAGAACTTTAACTTTTAATTAGGAAAACAATAGGTTTCCTCTAATCTCCATCTAGTAAATTTTTGTAAATTTTATTGTCCAGAACAGAGTCACAGGGCATTCAATAGTTAAAATATAATATTCTCGCACAAAGTTTTGGTCCAGGTAGAATCCCTCAAAGCAAAGAGCATCAGGTGAAATATCTGGATTTCAGAAGCAAGGGTTAAACATTGTTCCTAGAAAGAACCAACATTGTTAAAATGTCCATATTACCCAAAGCAATCTATAGATTTAATGCAATTTCTATCAAAATACCAACAAAATTTTTCACAGAACTAGAACAAATAATCCTAAAATTTGTATGGAATCACAAAAGACCCCAAATAATCAAAGCAATCTGAAAAAGAACAAAAAGCTGGAGATATCATAGCATAATGGTAAGTAAAATAAGTAAAATAAGTAAGTCAGAGAAAGACAAGTACCCTATTATTTCACTCATATGTGGAATTTAAGAAGCAAAACAAATAAAGTAAGAAAAAAAGATGAACAAAAAAACAGACTCTTAAATACAGACAACAAATTGGCAGTTATCAGAGCGGAGGTGGGGGATGGGTGAAATATATAAAGGGGATTGAAGAGTACACGTGTCTTGGTGAGAACTGAGAAATGTATAGAATTTTTGAAACATTATATTGTACACCTGAAACTAATATAACACTGTATGTTAATTACACTTGAAATTTTTTTAAGTAAAAAAAAAAAAAAAAACCCAAACATAAAAACAACAACATTGCTGCTCCTGGAGATCAGAAATGTCCATATTAATAGGTATCTAGTATTGAAGTGGCAAAAGCATAACATCCAAATATATAAACCCGAAATAACTTAGACTTGGCCAGAGATAAAGCAATGGTCAAAGCAGGCAGGGGAGAAAGGAGTGTGAGAAAAAAGGGGAAGATGGAACAAGGGTATCTGAGGCAGCCAATATGTACAATGAAAAAACATTATTTTAAAATATAACTGGAATAAATGTTTCTATATTTATCTCTGCCAATCACAAGATGCATGTTTATGGATAAACTGCCTACTCTTTTTTTTTTGAGTCCCAGGACATTTTTTTTTACTGTGATTATTATTGTCATAAGTTGAAATAGTATACTAACCTCAATTTGGTGACAATTAAGAAAGCATACATAAAGTTTCCTATAATTTAATAAATTGTAACAATGACAATTTTATTTTTGAGAACTGAGATTTTGTAATGAATTCTTGAAATATTTACAAAATCAAAACATAGATACATCTTTGCATATGGCAGAAGTCTGGTAGGTTGGCACTCTTATTTTTCCCGAAATTGCACCTGATTCAAATTCTGGAGGAACTACAGGGAACATAATACAACATTTAATCCATGTTTTATCTTCTTTTAATATGTAAGCAAGTATAATTTGCAACAGCAGCATGATATAGTTTAATGACCTGAATGGTTTCTAATTTGGTAACTACTGATACTAACCAAATGGTATTCTTACTGAAGCGTATATTCTTTATTTTTGCCTGTCTTCTCTATTTCATGAGAAGAGTTGCCATATCCACCCACTGGAATTTCTACTCTGTATGTGGTTTATGACATACATCTATTCAAACTGCTATTTTTTGACACTGTTAAGGACTTTTTACTAATAGACGGAACTGAATAGAAAGTTAAATATCTGACCACATATTACCTGAAACACCAAATGAACTGCTTGTGTTTTAAACCAGTGGTGGCAAAAGAAGGAAAGAAAAAAAAGAAGGAAGGAAGGAAGGAAGGAAGGGGAGAAACCCAGTATAAGTAAGAGAAAACCTCATTCAAATGCATTTTATAGATCTGGAATAGCCCAGAGGACCACAAGGGAAAGGAGGGAAAACTGAATGGGAAGAAATTAGAGAGGGAGATAAATCAGGAGAGACTGTGGACTCCAGGAAACAAACTGAGGGTTACAGAAGGAAGGGGGCTGGGGGCAATGGGATAACCAGGTGATGGGTATTTTAAGGAGGGTGTGTTTGGTGATGAGCACTGGGTATTGTATGTAACTGATAAACTACTGAACACTATATCAAAAACTAATGATGTACTATATATGTTGGTTAACTGAACATAATAATAAAAAAATTAAAAATTAAAAACAAAACAAGAAACAAATGCATTTTATTTCAAAAATGTTTTGGGATTCCTGGATGAAAATCCTTAATTGATCATCTGACTGGAATGTGGTCATGTCTTCAAGTTAAAGATCCAGGGATGAATAATTAGGTTTCTTTTGCTAGCTATGTCTAATTCTGCCACCACAAGTAACCTTATCGTGCAGGTTTCAAATGATTTCTTTCTTTTTCCATTTTCCTCTTCCTTGGAAATTCTAATTTGTCTAGACTGTGGTAAATACTATTAGTAAAGTCATATATAATTTTAAGAGTGGAAAGTAACCTGCCACATCCCATCTAGCGCATGCCTTCTTATGTGCTCAGTGGATGACTGCGTATGTTTATCCATTAAGACTTGTCAGTAACTTAGGATGAAGGTTGGTGGTAAAATAAGATGTGGATTTTTAATAATGCATTTATATATTTGGCAGCAGCAGAAAAATATGCAAATATAATTTTCAGTAAAACAAATCAGTTCTGAAAGTCAAATATCTGTATAAATAGCAATCCAGAAATGTTGATAAAACATATAGTCAGTCAGCAAATTATACACTTTTTGAAAATACAGTAGATTTGATGCACTAAGCTCATGCAGTTCTCATAACTGCAGAAGCCACAGGTCCCATAACCCCAAAGCACTTCAGAATTTTGGAATAAGATCAGGAAATGCCATCCTCTGTTAATAAAATTGATATATTTTCCATACAATGTGATTGATTGACCATCAATATCCTAGCCTTTCCTAGAAGGATGAATGGTATTGTTCAGACTGCTGAAGAGGCCAACAGTTACTTGAAATCAAATTGAGATATGTTGCCATTAGATTTGATAGACAGCATGAATGATGCAAAGCAACAACAACAAAAAATTATAGCCTATTCAGCTGCACTATTACATCAGATACCAACTGTTGCTCTTTAGTAACCCATTACTAAGAGTTTCAGAAAGTACAAATTTAACCAATTTAACCAATAGAGTTTATACATATAAAATGCTCAGTGTCAATGATCTAGTCTTAAATTTCTTTCTTTGTGGAGAGGGGAAATTCATACAATAAAACTAGTTTCATTTTGATATCTAACTCTCCTTTCCCCAGTTACACTTGCAAAGAAGTCAGTTGGTCTTCAAGTATGCTTATTTGGTTATTTACTAGGATATAATAATTTACTAGGATAGTGCCTCAGGCAAATATATTTGCATTTTGGTTGATATATTAATCTATTTTGGCTTGGGTATTTCATCTGAGTTTGGTTATAGTGATCCAGTTCTTAGATGTTTAGTTACTTAGGGAAGTAATATAGTAACATTTCAGTATCTCAAAAGCTATACCTAGAATGTGGACTCTGTACTAAGGATGACCATTCCTCGTTATTTCAAGCAGCCTGTTATGTATCTTTTGGCTATAAGATCCTCCTCTCTCTTCTTGCCCATTATTCAATAATATTTGCTTCAGCACCAGTTATATAAATGAGACTACACTAGTTTTGTGAAAAACAGAAAGTTCTAGGATTCTTGTAATTTGTATGTGTTTCAAAGTATTCTATATAAATGGTCTCATTATTCTCAAAATAATCCAAAGAGATGCAGAGAGTATTTATAATCACTTGTTTTTTAACTATTCAAAGTCACATCATTAGATAGTAATAGAGCTGGGGCAAATAAGAACAACAACAATAACAACAACAACAAACCCCCCAAAGGGCTCTGGTCTTTACTTCCTCACTACACATTCACCAAAGCAAGAAAAACAACAAATAATAACACAGCTTATGATATAGTTAGGGATCTCTAATATCCTTGTAGAAAAAAAGTTTAAGTTAAATAACTAGTTTTTCAAATGCTTTGAACTATTTTCAAGCATTTCCTTAAGTGACCTTAATCTGTGTATATACTACATAATTAAACAAAAATTACTTCTTGAGATTGGACCCACAATGCCAGCACTACATCACTGTGGAGTCTCCAGAGTTGCACTAGATTTTATTGGTGTTCTTGCCACTGTGATGGTTAAAGAACTTATTAATTGCAGTCTTATGTTGACCTGCTACCTGTAGAATCCAAGTGACAAGGTGGCACACACCACTCTTACCATCGATGCTGTTGTTGGCTATCAATGCTGACTTTCTACAAAAGAAACATTTTCACTGGCAAGAGAATTCATGCTGCTGGCTTGGGTTTTGCTCCCTCATGCCACCTTGGCTATCCATTCCTCTTCTTTCCTTTTCACATTTTATTATAAACTGCTCACATGGAATTAAACTACACAGAAAGTTTTGATAATTCTTCCACTGTCAAGCTTTTCTCCACACACTCTATACACTCTTGGCTCCTCCTAGCCAAAAACCAAATTTCTTCTTCATCCTTTTCCATCTGCTGTTGGCTTGCCTTTTGAGTTTTCTCACAAAGAACAACTGTACTTCTCTTATAGATCCTCCAACAACCGTCTCTCCCTGAACTAAGTCCACATACATGAACACATTTTTTTATATATCTTCCTGGCTTACAGTATACCATTTAGTTACATCACACACACACACACACACACACACACACACACACTCATGCACACACACAAATAAAAAATACCCCCACTATCAATACCAACACCACCATAAGACCAATACAAAGTATGGCAAAAATAAGGCCTACTGCCAATGAATGATATAAACACAAAGACTGTAAGGTCAAAAGAAAAACATAATCAATATGATCTGGAATAGAAAGCTGAAGGTTAGGGAGGTGAAACTTGACTTTAGCATTGAAAAAAATCAGTAGCATATAAAAAGATGGGAAAGGGGGAAATAGGGTAGTCTTGGGGAGAAGAGTATAAGCAGTTTGGTTAATTGATTATTTTGAACTAGCCTGTGTATTTAAATAATTATATTCAGATGGACTTTGCATGGTAAATGGACTAGTCTGAATGAATCAGAGTCTGCATGACAGATAATTGAATGGTTAGGTTGGAAATTTAGAATAGTGACAGTCTATAAAGTAATTAAATGCCAACATGAGAATTTGTTGACTATTACATGTCAGGTATTGGGGAAACAAGATAAAAAAGGCATGCCCTTGAATATTTTCAGTTTAATGGAAAAGAGAAGCATATGCAAAAATAAAAGTAAACTGCCATAGGAGAATGGAGGTGCTAGGGAGGGGCATGAAGATTAGTCTGTAAGGACAAGTAAACTCATCAGGTAGAAGAAACAAGGAAGAACATTCCAGGCAAAGAGAAATTCTTCTATGTGGATAATAAGACTAGCAGCAGGTAAATTAAGTCAGGAAGAATTAGTAAAATCCAAAATCCTGAAGAAGATATATGTGGAAAAGGAGAATGAGAACTGAAGGAAGGCCATTTCCTCCTTCAGAATTTTTATTAAAAGTTCACACTTGTGTAACCCAATTCTTCTATACGATTTTTAAAATTCACTTGGCAATCCTCTCCCACTTCAATTAGGGAACAATGGTCTTAATTCCTCATAGGTTCCTACTTGACCCTACCATAAGCAAAGAAAATTTAAGTCCTGCAGGTCAAGGCCAAAAAAAAAAAAAAAGTTAAATAACCCGTTAGTATAGTTTCTAAGCTATTGAAGACTCTATAACTAGAAAACGTACAAAGTAATTACTTCATTACAGGATCTTTCTGAACATGGATGCAAATGTTTCAGTTATTTTCTCCACTTCCCATATTTCCATGCTCACTGGAAGCATAAGAATATGGAAGAGGAAAAGGACTAAAATGGTGTCCTCTCAAGATGACTCCTTATGTTCTAGTTTCTGCTCTAACTAGTGCTCAAATAAAAGAAATCGGACCACAAAGAGTAATTGGAAGGACAATTCAAATCTTTATACATCCATATCCTCCAGACTGCAATGTGCTATACTTTCCCTTTGCTTATTCTGTAGCTTACTTAGCTCTTTCTTACGTAAAAGCAGTGCAGTGTCTGGCTCCTCTGTTTGCTTTTGCCCTCATCCACTCTTGAGTCAGTAATCAAATATGTGTTGTTATTAAAGAAGCAAATGGAAAATAATACTCATCATTTAATCATTTTTTCCCTTTTATTTAAAAAACAAAGACACATTGTATTGGATAAAACCTATTTTAATTATCCAAAAGATAAAGCATACAATGATTAAGGATATTAAATATGTAGTCGTATATTCTTTGCCTTGAAAACATATACATTTATTCATGTATCACTGAGCCTAAAATATTTTAATCTATATAATGAAGGCAGCCACATCTATATCTTGTGAACTGATAAAGGTTTAAATGAAAATGTGTAAAAATATAGATATATGTAATATACATAAACTGTGTATGTGTTTAGAAACGATATAAATACTACTCTATAGTTACAGCTAGTCTACTCTATGGGCTTGAGTCCTCTAGGAAGCAGGTGCCAAGAATGGAGTGGAAGTGGAAAATATTTATTCAGTGAAAGACAGAAGAGAAGGAGCAGGCATTAGGCATGAAAAGCCTAAGGACCACTATTCAAGGCTGACACATGTAAAAGGAGAGGCAGAAGGAAGGTGGATTGGGTAGGAATGCCCTCAGACTGTAGTTCAGCTCTGAGAATGTCTGAGAGAGTCAAAAGGGGAGCCACAATGCAAACATTCCCCATTAGAAGAGTCCACATTGGACAGAAGTGGCCAGGCTAAGTAGAACTGCATGCTCAGTCTTTGGCTGATGCTGTCCTGAAAGAGCAAGACTTCAACTGCAGTGGATCCTGAAGGCGCTTCAGCTAGAGTTTCTCAGCTAACCACACTCCCCGCAGAAAATTCTCTCTAGAAGTGAGATGCACCTTTCCATGGCTGTCACTTACATATAGAAAGAAGCCAAAAATTACAAGTGGTATTCATGCCATTATTATTCAATAGTTCCTCCCATACTGTTATTGACAGACAATATCTAAAACTTTCAGTTTTATGGAACATTTCCAAAACACAGTAGAACTTTTTAAAAATGTTCTTAAATGTCCTTCTTTTGCTCAACATCTAAGGAGAGGCTGTCAGAACTATGCAAACACTCATCTGCTTAGGTTTCTCCTTTCAACTGTGTAATATCCTTCAGGTATGGATTCTGCGATCAGGTCACAATTCAGTTGAGATCCATCCTAAATTCCCTTTTAATAAAACATTACACATTTCAGTATGATAAAAATGGTGTATTCAAAAAGGACCTGTGTCCTACATATGCTGAAATTTTATTTAATATGTGCACACACACAGAGGTATAAAGTTATGCTTCCTTGTAAATTCCATTGAATTGTAATCCATCAGTAGTCTGTCGAATACAGTGGGCGACAAGTTATTTGTCAGCTACAAAAGGGTATAAACCAGTTGGCAAGTAAAGTAGGCCTATAGGGATAGTAAAACCCCTTTGACCTTGCAGAAGAAAGGGGGGTGGAGAGAATTGCTGATTCATGAAGGAAAACCTTCCTGAAGAGTTGAGAGCTCAGGTTAAACTTCCCTTCCAGGCAGCACTAATTTGGCTGACAGATACCACGCCATAGTTAATCTAAACTGACACTGACCTTGCTGGCATTACCTGCAAAATCCCCTCACACAAATTTTCCTCAAATAATTATTCCAATGCCTTATACATGGAAAAACTGTCTGTCAACAAAGCCAGGGATCTTTAATTTTCCTCCATCTAAAATTCACCAATCATTTGCTACTGAGGACAGAAAATTTCAGCTAGACTTTCAAAGTTTTGTGGCTTTGATTTTGTAGGGAAGAACAGTGGTGAAATGGAAAACCATGCATTGATTATATGGCAGCTGTTTTACAATTCTGTAAGCTGTGGATGACCAATAGAGACGCAAAATAATTGTAGTATACAAATATGCAAATGAATTCTGTCTTGTGGAGGAATAACCATCCCTCCCCATGGAAAAAAATGATATTGCCTGCATTTGTACATTCATTTCAATATTCCTGGTCTATAAATATGTCTGTTCTTTGGATTTGCTTTTGAAATGGTTATAATACCTGCATGGTTCCCTCACTGATTAACGAGCTAAACAAAATCTTTAACATGTGTTTATTTTTATATCTGCATGAGAATCTTAATATTATCTTTAAAAAAAAATCTTTGGGGCACCTGGGTGGCTCAGTCACTTAAGCGTCCGACTCTTGGTTTTGGCTCAGGTCATGATCTCAGGGTTGTGGGACTGAGCCTCGTGTGAGGCTCTGTGCTCAGTGTGGAGTCTGCTTCATATTCTCTCTCTCTCTCACTCTCTCTCTCAAATCAATCAATCAATCAATAAAATCTTTTTAAAAATTGAAAAATATACATGTTTTAAATGGCAGATACTGATTAATATCCATTGTCTTATTGAATGGCTTCTTTATATAAATCCCAATTTTAAGTCATAGAGTTGTATACATTTCATTCATTTTCATTTATTCACCTATTCATTTTTTAATTGAACATCTAATATATTCCAGACACAGTGCTATACTGGAAATTCACTGAGAATTATATTGTGTGATACTATTCCTGTTATGATGCTGTCAGCTAAGATTTTCACATGGGAATTATGTCTTATAAACAGATAAATTACAATACAAAACAGTTAAGTGTTAAAGAAGAACAAAGAACAAAATGCTTTCAAAGGAGAAGAAAATAAGGTGAAACAGTCAATTCACTCTTTGGCCTTTAGAAAAGTTATAAAACATGATGTGAGATTTAAAATGGGTTTTTGAAAATAGTACTTGATTGGGGAGGTGAGAGGACATTGCAGACAAGGTGCACCCATTTAATATTTGTCCTTGGACCAAGAACTTAATCAAGAACTTAACTACAATCAAATGCCATTAAAAAAACAGCAGTAATGAAAGAGATAGACTCAGCATCGTTTTTCTCACTTAACAGATTAGGACTTTAAAGCACCAGAGAGGTTGAGTGAATTGCAAAAGGTCACACAGATAGTAAGAGAGTGAGAATGAAAGTTTTACCATTCCTATTCTTTCTTTCTCAAGAGAATCTTGACATTCATAGTGCATAAGAAATCAGAGCAGACACTGGAACACTCAAAGTGTAAAAACACAAGCAATTGTTGTAGAGCTAGGCAATTACTTGGTGTACTAATTTACTAAGGCTGCCACAACAAAATACCACAGACTGGGTGGTTTCAACAACAGATACTAATTTTCTCACACTCGTTGAAGCCAGAAGTCTGAGATCAAGGTATTGGCAGGATAGATTTCATTCTGAGGCCTCTCTCCTTGACGGTAGATGGCCTTCTACCTCTTATCTCCACGTCTTCACTTTGTGCTCATGCATCCCTAGTATCTCTTTGTGTGTCCTATTTTTTCTTCTTGTATGGACACTAGTCAGATTGGATTAGAGCCACCCTAATGGCCTTGTTTTAACCTCACCTCTTTAAAGATCCTATCTGCAAATATAGTCACACTGTGAGGTAATAGGAGCTACTGCTTTAACATAAGAATTTGTGGGTGAGAAACAAACTGAGGGCCTCAGAGGGGAGGGGGTTGGGGGAATGGGATAGACTGGTGATGGGTAGTAAGGAGGGCACGTATTGCATGGTGCACTGGGTGTTATACGCAACTAATGAATCATCGAACTTTACATCAGAAACCAGGGATGTACTGCATGGTGACTAACATAATATAATAAAAAAAACATTAAAATAAAAAAAAATAAAAAATAAATAAAAAAGAACTTGTGGGGGGACACAATTCAGTATTTGACACTTGGTTTAAAAAAGAGGGTTAAATCAATTAAGTAGATAAATGGTGAAAATATTCTATAACAGATTTGTTCTGAAAAGTCTAGACCCTCAAAATTGCTGAAGAATAGACTACACTAACAGTGGCATTTGCTCTGGATGGAGGGTTAATAAATGCCGAAGATTCAAATATTTCCAGGTAGGCCATTCAGGGAAATGATCCACACTATAAGCTCCCACAATGCCATGGGGAATTATGTCAACCATGAGTTACAACCAGTGAGGGTAATAAATGGAAGCCTCATTTATTTTACAATTTGCCTAAGGTCTAGTCCTATAAGAGGAAAATTTTTGAAGTTGAAAACAGGAAAATTATATTTGTTTCACTTTATCTGAAGAACAGTCTACACATGGCATTTTGTTGCTAAAATGCTTCTCTTAAAACTGCTCAAACTTCACATGATTTGGGTTTATAAATATACAAAAAATGTCTGGGGCGCCTGGCTGGCTCAGTCAGTAGAGCATGTGACTCTTGATCTCAGGGTTGTTAAGTTTTGAGCCCCACACCGGGTGCAGAGATTACTTACAAAAAAATACGATTTTTAAAAAAATGTTTACCTGTTGTTTTCTAATGTCATTATGACAAAAGAGCTACTTGTTTGTAAGCACTGTCAAGCAAGTCACTCAATTAAACTTTATTCCTAGCTTTACTGAGGTATAACTGATAAATAAAAAATGCATGTATTTAAAGTGTACAAGTAGGGGCGCCTGGGTGGCACAGCGGTTAAGCGTCTGCCTTCGGCTCAGGGCGTGATCCCGGCGTTACAGGATCGAGCCCCACATCAGGCTCCTCCGCTATGAGCCTGCTTCTTCCTCTCCCACTTCCCCTGCTTGTGTTCCCTCTCTCGTTGGCTGTCTCTCTCTGTCAAATAAATAAATAAAATCTTTAAAAAAAAATAAAAATAAAAAAAAATAATAAATAAAGTGTACAAGTAACATTTTGATATACATTGTGAAATAATCACAATCAAGCTAATTAACATATCTATCATATCATAGATACTCTTTTTTTTGCAAGAACAATTAAGATCTACTCTTTTAGCAAATTCCAAGTATACAATACAGCATTTCTAACTATAGTTACTGTGCTGTACATTAGATCACCAGAATTTATTCATCCTGCATAACTGAAACTTTGTACCCTTTATTCAATATTTCCCCATTTCTCCCATCCACAGCCCCTGGTAATTCTGCTCTT
The DNA here is from genome assembly GCF_017311325.1 of Ursus maritimus. Lineage (NCBI taxonomy): Eukaryota > Metazoa > Chordata > Mammalia > Carnivora > Ursidae > Ursus > Ursus maritimus. The sequence goes on along the minus strand of NW_024423344.1, from coordinate 31,890,846 downwards.
TGAGACAACATAGATGAACCTAGAGGATATGCTAAGTGAAATAAGCCAAACATATAAAGACAAATTCTGCCTCATCTCATCTGTAAGGTGATGACATCTTACCACTTGCAATGACATGGATGGAGTGAGAGAGTATTATTAGCTATTATTACCTGAGCAGAATTACCTTCTTTTTTCAGGCTGAATAATATTCTATTGGATAGATAGATACATATCACATTTTATTTATCCATTCCTCTGTCCATGGACTAGTAGGTTGTTTACATGTCTTTACCGTGAATACTGCAATGAACATGGGAATGCAGACATGTCTCTGAGATACCGATTTCCTTTCTTTTGGATATATATCTAGAAGTGAGTTTGCTGGATCATATAGTAGTTTTGTTTTTCATTTTTTAAGAAATCTCCATATTACTTTGCATAATGATTATACAAGTTTACAATCTCACTAAGAGTGTACAAGAGTTCCCTTTTTATCCACATCTGCAACAATATTTATTACATTTTGTCTTCTATAATATCCATTTTAACAGGTGTTTAGGTGATAATTCATTGCGATTTTGATTTGTATTTCCTGGAGAATTAGTTGAGCAACTTATCATATACCAGTTGGCCATATGTATATTATCTTATGAAAAATGTCTATTTCAGTTCTTTGCCCATTTTTAATCATATTATTTGGGTTTTTTTGCTATTGAGTTACATTCCTTATGTATTATGGCTATTAACCCCTTATGAGATGTATGGTTGCAAATATTTTCACCCATTTCATAAATTGTCTCTTCATGTGGTTGTTTCTTTTGCTGTGCAGAAGTTTTATTTTGAACCAATCCTATTTGTCTCTATTTACTTTTATTGCCTGTGCTTTGGGGTCATATCCAAACGATCATGCCCAGACTAGTGACAAGATTTTTTTCCTATGTTTTCTTCCAGTAGTTTTATAGTTTAGGTCTTATATTTAAGACTTTAATTCATTTTGAGTTCTTTTTTTAATATGGTGTGAGATAAGGGTCCAATTTCATTCTTCTGCATATGGGTATACAGTCTTTTTTTCAATACCATTTATTGAAGAGACCATCCTTTCCCTATTGCATATTCTTGGCACCCTTACAGATCAATTGCTTGAAAATGTGTGGGTTTATGTTAGGGCTCCCTATTTTGTCCAACTGCTCCATGTGTCTATTTTTTTGCCATTAATATACTGTTTAGGTAACTATTGCTTTGTGGTATCTTTTGAATGAAGCTGTATAATGCCTCCCGGTCTGTTCTTGCTCAAGATTGCTTTGACTATTTGGGGTCCTTTATAGTTCCATATGAACTTGAGGATTTTTTTTTTCTATTTCTGTGAAAAACGTCATTGAAACTTTGATAGAGATTGCTTTGAATCTGTAGATCACTTTGGGTAGCATGTACATTTTAACAATATTAATTCTTCCAATCCATAAACACAGAATATTTTCCCCTTTGTGTCTTCTTCAATCTCTTTCATCATCTTTTTATAGCTTCCACTGTACGGATCTACCATATCCTTGGTTAAATTTATTCTTAAGTATATAATTGGGTTTTTTTTTTTAAGATTTTATTTATTTATTTGACAGAGAGAGAGACAGCCAGTGAGAGAGGGAACACAAGCGGGGGAGTGGGAGAGGAAGAAGCAGGCTCCCAGTGGAGCAGGGAGCCCGACGTGGGGCTCAATCCCAGGACCCTGGGATCACATCCTGAGCCGAAGGCAGATGCCCAACGACTGAGCCACCCAGGCACCCCAATTCTTAAGTATATAATTGTTTTTGATGCTATTGTAAATGAACTTCTTAAATGTTTTTATTTAAAATAAATACATAGGGGCGCCTGGGTGGCACAGGCATTAAGGGTCTGCCTTCGGCTCAGGGCGTGATCCCAGTGCTCTGGGATCGAGCCCCACATCAGGCTCCTCCGCTAGGAGTCTGTTTCTTCCTCTCCCACTTCCCCTGCTTGTGTTCCCTCTCTCACTGGCTGTCTCTCTCTGTCAAATAAATAAATAAAATCTTTTTAAAAAATAATAAATAAATAAATAAATATTTAAAATTATTTAAAATAAATAAATAAAAACTTTTAAAAAGTTCATTTACAGGGGTGCCTGGGTGGCTCAGTCGTTAAAATAAATAAATAAAATCTTTAAAAATAAAATAAATAAAATAAAATAAAATAAAATAAAAAGTTCATTTACAATATCATCCGAAGTTTATATGTAAATTCCAGTTAGTTAATGTACAGTGTAATATTAGATTCAGGTGTACAATTTAGTGACTCAAAGCTTACATACAACACCCAGTACTCATCATAAGTGCATCCCTTAATCCCCATCACCCATTCGACCCATCCCCCACCCGCCTCCCCTCTGGTAATACTCAGTTTGTTTTCTATAAGTTAAGATTCTTTCCTGGTTTGGGGTGCCTGGGTGGCACAGCGGTTAAGCGTCTGCCTTCGGCTCAGGGCGTGGTCCCAGCGTTATGGGATCGAGCCCCACATCAGGCTCTTCTGCTATGAGCCTGCTTCTTTCTCTCCCACTCCCCCTGCTTGTGTTCCCTCTCTCGCTGGCTGTCTCTATCTCTGTCGAATAAATAAATAAAATATTTAAAAAAAAAAAAGATTCTTTCCTGGTTTGCTCTCTATTTTTTCCCTTTGTTCATTTGATTTGCTTCTTAAATTCCACATATGAGTGAAATCATATGGTATGTGTCTTTCTCTGACTTTTCTTAGCATAATACTCTTTCGCTCCATCCATGTCATTGCAAATGGTAAGATGTCATTCTTCTTATGACTGAGTAATATTCCATTATCTATCTATCTATCTATCTATCTATCTATCTATCTATCCCACATCTTCTTTATTCATTCATCAGTCAATGGACATTTGGACTGTTTCCATAATTTGGCTATTATAGATAAAACTGCTATACACATCAGGGTCAAAGAATTAGTATTTTTGTTTTCTTTGGGTAAATACTTAGTAGTATAATTGCTATATTGTAGGGTAGTTCTATTTTTCATTTTTTGAGGAACCTCCAAACTGTTTTCCCAAGTGGCTGCAATAGTTTGCATTCCCACCAACAATGCAGGAGGGTTACCCTTTCTCCACATCCTCACCAACATCTGTTGTTCCTTTTGTTGCTGATTTTAACCATTCTGACAGGTGTGAAGTGATATATCTCACAGCAGTTTTGATTTGTGTTTCCCTGCTGATAAATGATACTGAACATCTTTTCATTTATCTGTCAGCCACCTGTACGTCTTCTTCGGAAAAACGTCTATTCATGTCTTCTGCCCATTATCAAATTAGATTATTTGTTTTTTGAGTGTTGAGTTTTGTAAGTTAAATGAACTTTTTTCTTAATTGCTCTTTCATATAGTTTGTTTTTAGCAGATTTAGCAGATCACCGAGTTTTTAATGTTCATTTTATAGCCTTCAAATTTATTGAATTTGTTTATTAGTTCTAACAGTTTTTGGATGGAGTCTTTTGAGTTCTCTACATATAATATCACCTGCAAACCTTGAGAATTTTATATCTTCTTTCTCAATTTGGATGTCTTTTATTTATTTTTCTTGCCATATTGCTCTAGCTAGGACTTCCAGTACTATGTTGAATAGACATGGTGAGAGTAGGCATCTTTATCTTGCTCCTGATCTTAGAGGAAAAGTGTTAAGCTCTTCACCACTGAGTATGATGTTAGCTGTGACTTTCTCATATATGGCCTTTATTATGTTGTGGTACAGATCTTCTATACTTAATTTGTTGAGAATCTTTATCATGAAAAGATATTGAATTTTTTCAAATGCTTTTTCTGCATTTATTGAGATGATCCTATCATTTTTATCCTTCATTCTGTTAATTTGGTATGTCACATTTATTGACTTGCATTTTTGGACCATCCCTGCACCAGAGATAACCCCCCCCCCGATCATAAAATATGATCCATTTAATGTGCTGTTAAATACCATTTACTAATATTTTGTTTATGATATTTACATCTACGTTCATCACAGACAGAGGCCTGTAATATCTTGTTGTGTCCTTGTCTAGCCTTGATATCACAGTAATGTTGGCCTCATAAAATGAGTTTGGAATTGTTTTCTCCTCTTCTAACTTTTTTGGAAGTTAATGCTCCCTTAAATGTTTGGTAGAATTCACCCATGAAGCCATCTCATCCTGGTGTTTACTTTGTTGGGTGTTTTTTTATAGCCGTTGTTGTATTTCATTTTTGTTGTCGGGTGGTTTTGATTACTAATTCAATCTCCTTACTCGTTGTTGGTCTGTTTGGACTTCCTTTTCTTCATGATTCAGTATTTGTAAGTTGTATGTCTCCAGAAATTTACCCATTTCTACTATGTTATCCAATTTGTTGGCATAAATGGACCATAGTAGCCTATTATGATCCTTTGTATTACTGTGCTATTGGTTATAATGTTCTCCTCTTTCATTTACGATTTTGAGTATTCTTTTTTCTTAATTGTAGCTGAAGTTTTGTTAATTCCTTTTAAAAAGCCAGTTCTTTCTATTGTTTTTCTATTATTTATTTCATGTGTTTCTTCAGTAATCTTTATTATCTGCATTCTGCTGCTAACTTTGAACTTAGATTGTTCTTTTTCTAGTTTCTTGAGGTGTAGTTGTTTATTTGAGATTTTTTTTCTGAATTTGCCATTTATCACTATAAACTTCCCTCTTAGAACTGCTTTTGCTCCATCCTGTATACACCCAAACACAACACATTACATACCATGTGTGTTGTGTTTCCATTTCTATTTGCCTAATTATATTTATAATTTTTCTTTTCTCTCTCTCTCTCTTTTTTCTTATGTTTTTTTGTTTGTTTTGTCTATGGCCATACCACTCTGAACATTCCTGATCTCATCTGATTTTTCCTTTGAGTACTTCTTTGATCCATTGGTTGTACATGAGTGTGCTGTTGCATCCCAGATAGATGGCAAAGCTGGGAGCTTATTACACTTTCACCTTCCCAAGAGAGAAATTGGGGACCAAGGGGTCTCTACTGGCACTTAGCTTTGCTGCCTTGAGGAAAGAATAATGCAGGTAAAATGATATTGTCCTTCTTGCCCTCTTCAATGTGGCTATTCATGGGGTATTTTTGTTGTTCTCTTCTGGTGGGGTGCTGAGATCTCTCAACTGGATTTCTGGGCTCCCACACAGGCACTCTCATCCATGGTGGTTGTCAAAATTGGTTTTTCTGTGGGAGGAATAAAGGCTGAAAACTCCACCAAATTGCTGACATCTCTTTAAAGAAACTAAAATTCACCCTTAAAGTTGTTTTCAGCATGATAAAAACAAAACTGGATACAAACCATCACTTGAGAAAGGACAATTAGGGAGAGTATTAGATCCACACAACAAAATAAAAAATAATGAAATCCTACTGCTTCATAAAGTTTTTAACTCATTTCCAAGTTCCTATTACTTGTATATGTTTTTACTGTAGCCAACTTTTATTTGATTGATTTTATGAGTAATTATAATTTAGAACTCTCAAAACTTACAAAAAGAATAGACAAGTTTAGTATAATCCATAACATAAAGTGTTCAATTGTGTTCTTATAGCTATTGAGAAAAAATATAATAAAGTCTTTTAAGTGATGTAATATCAATTCAACATCTACTTTAACCTTTTAATAATTATTCATTGGATGCCTCAAATATAGAAAACATATTGTTGGTTGTCAGATGCAAAGCAAGAAATAAAATAAAATTCCATCCTCCAGGAATTTGTAGTGTATGTAAGAGATAGACAATACATAAGTAAACAAATAAATATGTGAAGTATAGGTTTTGAATAAGTATAGTGGAATAATAACATTTTACTTCACCCTTTCCTTCAAAGTTATGAAAAGCCACCAAAAGAATAAAAAAGAGAAAATTTATCTTTTGGAATAAAACCCCACTCATAGTCTCAAAGGAGATACTAAGAAGCTAGTTTGGCAAATGTTTTGTGGGGTTTTTTTGTTGTTTTTTTGGGTTTTTTTTGTTTTGTTTTTTTTTTTTATAATGATTTTTTATTATATTATGTTAGTCACCATACAGTACATCCCCGGTTTTCGATGTAAGGCTCGATGATTCATTAGTTGTGTATAACACCCAGTGCACCATGCATTATGTGCCCTCCTTACTACCCATCACCGGCCTATCCCATTCCCCCTGGCAAATGTTTTGAATTTGGGAGCAAAGACAGAATTAATCTTGAGAGCTAATACATACCGCTCAGACATTAGGGAGAATCTGTATTTTCCTGGAAGTAAACTACACAGGGTTGAATGGACTATTCAGTGATCCTATGATTAAAGTAACTAAATGGGGGTGCCTGGGTGGCTCAGTCATTAAGCATCTGCCTTCGGCTCAGGGCGTGATCCCGGAGATCTGGGATCAAGCCCCACATCAGGCTCCTCCACTGGGAGCCTGCTTCTTCCTCTCCCACTCCCCGTGCTTGTGTTCCCTCTCTCACTGGCTGTGACTCTATGTCAAATAAATAAATTAAATCTTTAAAAATAAATAAATAAAGTAACTCAATGTAGTAGCATGGGTGAGGTGTGGTAATAGAGAGAATGTCCCTGTAGATACATTATTTTATCACACTAAATGGAAAAGAGACGGAACAGAAGAAGACAACTTATTTTCAGTATCTATGGTGCATGCTTCTGACAGATGAAAGTGACAAAAATAAGTGGAATGAAGGCAAGAAAGCAGCAAACACCAGATAATAGTACTACGAGCCTTTGCTATAAATGCATTAGAGTAAGCCGCTGCAATCTCATAAATGATAAAAACCAGGTGAAAAATACCCCAGTGCATCTCACAGATTGGTGAAAAAGTGTTTAAAATCACAAACTTGAATCAAAATTATAGACTGTCTGCCCTTTACCTGGGGATTCTTTATCATATATCAATAATTACATAATGGTTGTAATAATTAGAAACAAACTTCCATAGTACCTATGTACATCAAAATGCCAGGGCTTGACCTAACTTAATGTAGAATCAACACAAAAATCTATGCATAAAGGGAAAAATCAAACTGGCTTCCCTGCCATTTAATGCTTCTAAATGTGATGTAGTATCTAGAATATTCTTAAAAAATGTGAATTATGTCAAGTTGTCTCCTTTATAAAGGCAAAAGATAGACATTTCAAAGCATCAGGGAATGTAATGCTATCTTGACAAACCTGAATAACAAATTCAAATAACCCCCAATAGCCACAGTAAGAAGATATCTTTGATGAACCAGGCATTAGTAGTTGCAGTGTCAAAACAGGATGTGAAATGTCCCATTTTTATAACAAATTCTTTAGTTCTATGAGGTTATTATAGCAGATCAGACATTAATTTGAATCAAATATTGATACAGGGCATTATGGTGTGATCATAGTATTTGGGTATATATTTATCTGACCAAGATCTGAAGCTATTGGAATTATGATAGTTCGTTCTGCTTACTCCTCTACTCATGATCACTGTTCTAGAGATAAGTCTTTGATTTTATTCAGTGCTGACGTGTTTAGACATCTCCATGTAGCTTATGACATTTGGCTTGTCTTATCTACCTCTACCTGTGACTAGCTGGCTGAAAATATCTTACTCAAATAATTTCTCAAGGGGGTGGAAGTCAATCTCTGTGGCCCACTTAAGGAGCCATTTTCTTGAGACAGAGCATTTGTGGCTTTAATTGTTCAGCATATAACAGATGGGTAAGTACAAATTCTCATATACAAGTACCCTAACTTCCCCAGCACATGTTACATGTTTCCATGTTTGCCTTAGATGTTCGAGACTTAAGTCTTTTAACTGTAGTGTTGTAATTTGCTGGATCTTCTCAACAAAGTATATCAATACTTCAACAAGGACCTAAGACAGAAGATAAAAGAAGTCCCTCTATAATGGGCAGTCACACCTGGCTAGATTATGGTGCCCATTTATCTAGTCAAACACTAATACAGATGTTGCTGTGAAAACATTTTATAGATGTGATTAACATTTACCATCCGTTAACTTTAAGTAAAGGGAATACTTTCCACCCTTCAATTAGGGTAATTCAGTTCTTGAGTTTCAAGTAAAAAACTGAATGTGTGTGCTAGGGTAGGGATTAAAGGGGAAGTTTCCACTTAAAAAATATTTAGAAAATCACTGCAGTAAACAGAGTATATTAAAAGGTAAGGCACAGGTCTGCCCAACTAGGAAAGGTCGTTTGTATAAGTGGTAAGGTCTATATGAAAATGATCCAATAAACAGACTGAGCTCCTCTGCAAATCTGATAGGGTCATGAAAATAGCATGATGGATACTGGCCATCATCACTGGAAATCTTCCAGACTGCCTTGGGGCTTATTCATCTCTTTTGCTTCTCTATTTCTTCTATATCTTGTCTTCCTAGCTCTGGAAACACAGTTGCCTCTATATTCACGCTTGTTTCTATATTCCGAATTTTACCTAAGTCACTTTTATTTGTAAAGAACTATTTTTGAGTATTTATTCCACTATGACTTCAGCATCTATGTTCCACTCCCTTTTATGCATTGTAGATATGAAATGCTTCAAGGGTTCTTTGCTCCAGCCCTTAAGGACCAACTGTCTAAACCTGATACCTTAAACATCTTAGTTCTTTAAAAGGAAAAAAAAGCATTTTAAATTCTGAACATTTTTCAATTTGTTAGGAGAATGTACATAGCTTTTGGATACATGTTCAACTATCTTAACTACTTGAATTTATTTAATTGTGTATCTCCCTTAAGATAATTCCCTTAAGATGTTGCTTAACAAATTGATGTAGCTAATTCTTACATTCTCTTAATAGTGAAACATAAAGCCATTTTTTCTCTTTTTTCTTTATTCATTACAAATCATGTTTGAAGTGACTTGGTTATTTGAAGCTGCTATCAGAAAGAATAGCTCATTTTTTCTTATGCCTGTGATCACAAGTACCTTTCATTGACCACATTTCATAGCCAATTATTCATTGTTTATGTTCCCTAGGATTATAACTAATTCACTCAAATATTTTTATGGTCAATTTTTTCTCTTTCATTTTTTGTGTCTGACACACATCTTTAATGGCCTTGTATTTTTTGGTTTAGTATCTTTATATATCTATACTTCTTATTACTTTTATGGATGTGTCTAACTTACGAAGTGTAATCTATGGATAATTTATTGACATATGTATTTAGAGACTAAAAGAAATTTAATCACTATATGTACCTTCATCTGTAAAATTATCCTTTCTGCGTGTGTGTGTGTGTGTGTGTGTGTGTGTGTGTGTTATGTGTGGGTTTAGATAAATTTTATCTTCATTTTCTTAGGAATCTCTTCAATCTTCATTGATTGGTTTAAATATTTTTCTATGTATACTTCCCTTAGAAATATAAAAGATGTCTTGCTTTTTACTCCCTCATTAACGATTTTGTTTCTTCCTTTTGAGTATGCCATAAAATGCTAATTTTCCCAAAATTGTTAGGTACCTTAAATCCATCCACTGATCTTCAGTTTATATTTCTGTTTTTGCATCTCCTATTACGTTATGCTGTCTTAGGTTGGAAGGCATAGAATAATAAATTTATTTTATTATTTCATTTTTTAAAATTCTGGTGTAATATCTGCTGTGCCAGCAAATTCCACAGTTAGTTGAAAATAAAAGGAACAACCACATCTCTAAATTCCAACTTTCCAATGGAATATAGTACATGCTGTTCCCAGTTGGACATTGTAATGTACCAACAATATTAATTTGGAAGCATTCCAAAGGTAGAATTACTCTAGCTCTTTCTTTGGTTTCTGGCTGCCAGAATTCTGTCTACCCCACACTGTACTTCGATTATGTGCACAGATCATTATTGCCATTTTACCATCTGATTGTGTAAAGCATTTCATTCTCTCTACTGTTATAACTAATCCATCCATGCTTTGTAGCACCAGATGGTAGGTATCCACAGCCAATCCTAGTTAATCTGCAAACGTTCTCCATGAACACTCTTTTTTTATTAGCATTTGGAAGACATTAGATCAAGAAATCAACATTGCAGAACCTCATACATAGCCACCTTCAGTTAACACCAAGTATGCTGATCAAGAGATTATACTGATGATCAAAAATTCATTTTGACTTGCTATCTTAAAGTTCAAACAGTTGAAATCTAGTCCACCAGATTCCAGAGGATACATTTCTGGACACCTACAAAAAAGTTTATATAAAAATAAACTATGTGGTACTGGGAAGTATCCCTGTTCATATCAAATGTGTCCCTATTGGCTCTCTGAAACACTAGAATGTGTCTCTCCTATTTACTATCAATGCTTGCTCTAGATGCCACTTGCTTTCCTATTTACCTCTTTTGCTGCTTCAGATCTCTGTAATGGAATCCTGATGTTGATGATCGGGAAATCTTACAATTCTGCTGAAGTTTTCTAAAGATTCTGCTACTATTGTTGTTGCTGACTCAAAAGACACATTAATACAATAACTTTTAGTAGATACTAGTATAAATCCATGATCTCCGTGTAGTCCATTAACAAGGCCATCTATTTTGGTATATCGTGTGCCCAAAAAGATGCAGCCTGTTCCTTTGACATCAGTTCTAGCCCAGGTAATAAACAATAAGTTCTGCATGTACTATTTAAAACTGTTTCTTAAATTATTTTCTCAGATACATTTTTTTTCCTTCTCAAGCCATTTATTTCCTATAATACATCCGGTGATTATTTTTTTAAATATATCTTCCCCCTTCTTTATGAGTCCAGATATAAGCCACAATGATTTTGTCAGGTTCACACCTCTCTACTCAATTCTCTAACTGCCTATGTTGGCATTCCTAAAGGGAGAACAAGATACCCCAGACTAGGAGGATGCTTTGAAGCATAGATAGCAGAGGCCCCAGGAGTGTAGACTGCTTAGATGCCTGTCTGACTTTAAGTGATGGCCTCCAGCCCCACTTCCTTTCCTCACCAAGGACTGCCTAAATAGAACTTAGCTAGTCTCCAGTGAGATCTAGAGAAACAATTACGGCAGGCATCATGTATCAAGCTAGGAGGAAGGAAGGAAGGACCAAAGTATTATTATTTACTGAGCTCTTTCCATTAATGATGAGTTTCCTGTTCCTTATCCAGACCCTATTTTCTAGATTCTGGAGAGACAGCATCTTTATAATATAGATTCATACCTGTTCTGCCATTGCTGCCTTTGAGCCCTACTGAGACTCTTAAAAGCAAGAAAAGTGAGAATGAATCTGGCCCCTTCTTTTCCTTCCTGCTTCAGTGCTTCCCTGTCCTGCCTCAGACCTCAGACTGAGCACAAAATTGTCTCCATTAATCTTCAACAAGGAAGAAGAGACTTTAAAACACAGGGAGTTCCTTAGCTTCGTCTGCATTCCTATACCCTTAACCAGAGCCTGGAACTTACAGCCCTAGCTTGAGGATTCTGGCCTGAGAACCTAAGCCCTTCCAAGTCCTTAAACTTCTTTTTAAACGCTTTTCAAGCTTTAAAAAATAAATAGCAAATTATTTTGGTCCAATATTTAAAACACTTTGGTGATTCCATATGCTTTATTTATAAGGGAATACAGGATCTCATCTCTGGAAGCCTCCACAGATCCCTTCTAAACATTCTCCCTTCATCCTCTATAATCCATCTTTATGGATATGCACATACGTTTCCCCCTTTGTGGGTGAGCTACGCCCAATGTGCATCCCCCTTCTCACTACCTGGCAAAATGCACCTCATCTTGAAGGTGTCAGTTTATGCTTCACTACTGCAGAAAACATTACAAGCCAAGGTGAGCTTTTCTTGCTCCATAGTGTCATAGTCTCTCCACTCTCTTAACTCTCATCATCCTATCATAATTTTTTATAAAATGTCATTTCTGCCACTGAATTCTTAAGTGCTCCTGACAGCAACAGGAGTCTCTGTCTTCTTGACTAGAGTATTTCCTATGCTTAGCACACAGTTCTAATGAATACAAGGCTCACTTCAAAAAATGTTAAATAAAAAAAAAGTTAAATAAATGAGTTAAATGGATCAATAAATAACTGATTCTGCTTGTTTACTTTATGACAAAGTTGTTAACTTCTTACACCTGAATTGCTGAATTTGGTTTCCAGCCTTTCCTGCCTAACTTCTACTGAAACTGCTGACATGATTGTTGCTACACCTTGCAACTCTCCACAGAGGCATGTAGTAAAGCAACTCTTTGATATTTTATATTTTACACCTAATCCTTTCCCTTCATCCTACATCTCAAACATAAGCTCTAGCAAGATAAGTACATTTGGGCATAAGATTATTTCACTCTCCACTTCTTGTTAAGTTTTATTTCTAATTGCCAAATCAAATTCTCTGTAATTTCTATAATTTACAAGTCCAATCATGATATCTTTCTAACAACTGGGTGTGACATTTCAAATTCTAACATTTAGCTATAAATTTATATATAGATAAATGTCTAATTTTTAAAGCAGTTCTGTCAAAATTTCCATCTATCTCTTTCTCTACCTATGGAAATCTGATCCTCTCTTTGATGCCACTCTTTTCTTCTTGAGATATTTTCTGATCCCCATACCACAGCTGTTTTCTCCCTCCCATGTTCTCCCCCACTCTGTAGCTATTGCCAAATTTACAAGTAATTTCAGTGATTCAGTGACTGGTACACTTTACTGGAACTTATGGTTCTTGAGAGTAGCAACCATATCGTTTCCATTTAATGTCCTATGTAATCCTTGGTATAATGTATTGCATGTTGTTTATTTATGACAATATTTTATTAAATGGCTGAATGTTCTGAACTATCTAAACCTGGATAATACTCAATGATTAAATCAAAATGTACAAAAGTTAATTCTATATATTTCATAGGGAAAATGGAGGATGTAAGTTTCATCTTAAATATTTTTCCAGAGTTCAAGGTTTAAAATACCATCTCAATTCAGTTAAGTAACAATGAACCAGAATTGGTTATGCTATAACTAAAACAAAGCAATCTTCCTACAGTTCTGTCATTTCAATAATTAGGTCTCAAATTATCTCTATATGAATTCATTTCATATAAAACTGATTTCATGTAAAATTTTATTTCATGTAAATAATCATTTTATGTAAAATTTATATTCATGCAAAATCAACATTTTAAAAATGTTTTATTGGAAAAGTCACATTTTATAAAGCTAGAAAGAAAAAAAAATTACAATATATCCTCCTACCCACTACCCACCCTTCAAAAAATTAATGAAGTTCAGTGAGAACACCTAATAAGAATGATGAGTGAAGTACACAGTTTCAAAGTCAAGAATCAAGTTGCAGATTACACCTTTGGAAAGTGGCCAGGTGGGGAGAAATAAGTGATAGACGGTTTTTTGAGTGCAGTGTTTGCCAAGCATATGGACGTTTACGTTAACTGGGTATCTAACAATTTTGGTATAGTGAAAATACTCTGATTTTACAATGCTTGAAATTATACACATCCTTTTTAAATTTGAAGACCATTTTTCTGAAATAAAATTAAAAAATTTATAAATGTGTTATGTGTATTATTTGCTTTATTATGAAGATTTGTATGTTAATAAAATCATAAAACACTTTTAATTATTCTTTTTAATATACAAGGAAAACTTTCACAGGAAGTTTTTTTAATCATTAACATCTTTAGCCATTGAAGCTCCCAGTCATTGCCTTCAGATATTTATTTACCTCAAAATAGAAATGCAACCTAAACCTGAAGCGTTAATAACTGGTGTTTTACTAAAGCTATATTACCTGTTGTAGAACACCAAAACGAGAAATGCTTAGCAACTCTAGAACAATCATTATCATTGAAAGTAACTCAAAGGAAAGAAATATTCCTTTTTCCTTATTTTCTTAAAAAATTTTCCAAAAATCATTTTCCAAAGTGTTTTACATATCACTGCGCATCAAACACGATATTGAGTGTACTAATGAGTTGGAGAAACAAATATGTAAGAAAGTTTAAGGTGCATGCTGTGAAAAGCATTCCAGAAATGTTTTATATGACAAAGCATATAGGATATTCTATTGTCTTTCAAATAATCTATACATTTATCTCAATAAAGATATTATTTCAAACATTTTCGAAACTTGTTTTAAAAGTTTCTAGAAACTACAGAACACTGTTGAAAGACATTGAAGAAGACACAAAAAGATGGAAAAACATTCCATGCTCATGGATCGGAAGAATAAACATAGTTAAATGTCTATGCTACCCAGAGCAATCTACACTTTCAATGCCATCCCGATCAAAATACCAATGACATTTTTCTAAGAGCTGAAACAAACAAGCCTTAAATTTGTGTGGAACCAGAAAAGACCCCGAATCGCCAAGGAAATGTTGAAAAGGAAAAACAAAGCTGGGGGCATCACGTTGCTGGATTTCAAGCTATACTACAAAGATGTGATCACCAAGACAGCATGGTACTGGCACAAAAACAGACACATAGACCAATGGAACAGAATACAGACTCCAGAATAGACCCTCAGCTCTATGGTCAACTAATCTTTGACAAAGCAGGAAAAAGCATCCAGTGGAAAAAAGACAGTCTCTTCAATAAACGGTGCTGGGAAAATTGGACAGCTATATGCAAAAGAATAAAACTTGACCACTCTCTCACACCATACACAAAGATAAACTCCAAATGGATGAAAGACCTCGATGTGAGACAGGAATCCATCAAAATCATAGAGGAGAACATAGGCTGTAACCTCTTTGACATCAGCCACAGCAACTTCTTTCATGATACATCTCCAAAGGCAAGAGAAAAGAAAAAATGAACTTGTGGGACTTCATCAAGATAAGAAGTTTCTGCATAGCAAAGGAAACAGTCATCAAAACAAAGAGGCAACCCACAGAATGGGAGAAGATTTTTGCAAGTGACACTACAGGTAAAAGACTGGTATTCAAGATCTATAAAGAACTTCTCAAACTCAATACACGAGAAACAAATAATCAAATCACAAAACGGACAGGTGATATGAACAGACACTTTTCCAATGAAGACATACAAATGGCTAACAGACACATGAAAAAATGTTCAAAATCATTAGCCATCAGGGAAATTCAAATCAAAACCACATTGAGATACCACCTTACATCAGTTAGAATGGCAAAAATGGACAAGGCAAGAAACAACAAATGTTGGAGAGGATGTGGAGAAAGGGGAACCCTCTTACACTGTTCGTGGGAATGCAAGTTGGTACAGCCACTTGGGAAAACAGTGTGGAGGTCCCTCAAAAAGTTAAAAATAGAGCTACCCTATGACCCAGCAATTGCACTACTGGGTATTTACCCAAAAGATACAGACGTAGTGCAGAGAAGGGCCATATGCACCCCAATGATCATAGCAGCATTGTCCACAATAGCTAAATTGTGGAAGGAGCTGAGATGCCCTTCAAAAGACGAATGGATAAAGAAGATGTGGTCCATCTATATAATGGACTATTACTCAGCCATCAGAAGGAACGATTACCCAACATTTGCAGCAACATGGACGGGACTGGAGGAGATTATGCTAAGTGAAATAAGTCAAGCAGAGAAAGACAATTATCATATGGTTTCCCTCATTTATGGAACATAAGAAACAGCAGGGAGATCAGTAGGAGAAGGAAGGGAAGAATGAAGGGAGGGTAAACAGAAGGGGGAATGAACCATGAGAGACTATGGACTCTGGGAAACAAACTGAGGGCTTCAGAGGGGAGGGGCGTGGGGGACTGGGATAGGCCGGTGATGGGTATTAAGGAGGGCACGTATTGCATGGAGCACTGGGTGTTATATGCAAACAATGAATCATGGAACACTACATCAAAGCTACATCAAAACACTACATCAAAAACTAAGGATGTACTGTATGGTGACTAACATAACATAATAAAAAAAATTTTAATTAAAATTTAAAAAAATTTTTAAAAATAAAATAAAATAAAATAAAATTATATCCAAGCTAAGGTAAAAAGTCCTATAAGAATTTCTCCCAGTACTTTTTAGAAACACCTTTTTGGATTAATACATATGTTACCTGGAATGTTAACTTAGCCTCTAGACTTTGGACTTATGTAATTTCCATTGTATTTTCTTAATAAAATATGATCTTATGGATAAAAATTATTCACTATTTAAGCTTAACCAGAGACTTTGCTTCCATTTTCAAAGGAGGTATTCCGGTTAGTTGCTTCTGAAATTAGAGTATAATTTAAATAAATATTTAGAATTAAGAGCTATCTACCTCATTGGGGATAATACTTGTTTTGACTAGATATTTGGCACATTCTATAGGTCAAAATCATATTAGCTTTTTAAAAATTTTACACTTAGAATTAGACCATTTGATAAAATATTAAAAACACCAAGATGAAAATCATGAAAAGAATAACAGGGAATTTTAAAATTTATATTGCTTATTTGTCTTATTAGAAAAATTGAATTGGCAATAAAATTTTTAATAGTCTGAAATCAAGAAAGGAAAGAATTAAGGAAAAATTCTTAAGATAAAACACACATTATCCAAAAATATTCCTGGAAGCAAAGGCTGTTTGTATATGTCCTACTTTCTAAATTTAGTTAAGGTAAATTTAGTAATATTTCTCCCATCATCAATTTCTTAGCTTTTACTTCTGCTGTTAAATAAATCATGTTTATACAGGTAACAGTTACTCCTTATGAATACATATATTTGATGCATTAAATATGTATTGAGTTCCTTTGTATGAGCAATTATATGTGATACAGAGGCACAGATATCTTGAAGAAATTTGGACTTATTTTTACTATGTAGAGTAGATTATCAGAATTAACAATAATATGAGATAAGTTACCTAAATGTTATAAGGAATAAACAAAACAAGGTTGTGAATATCAGAGGAAAAATGTGAATTTTGATAAGAGATAAGAAAATAGAGGTATCGGGGCACCTGGGTGGCTCGGATGGTTAAGTGTCTGCCTTTGGCTCAGGTCATGATCTCAGGGTCCTGGGATCAAGCCCCACATCAGGTTCCCTGCTCGGCAGGAAGCCTGCTTCTCCCTCTCCCTCTACTGTTCCCCATGCTCCTCCTGCTTGTACTCTCTCACTCTCTCTGTCAAATAAATAAATAAAATATTTGAAAAAAAAAGAAATTAGAGGAATGTATACAAATGAGGCATTTGAGCTGACCTTTTGAATGATGAGTGGTTTGAAAGGAAACAACAGGAGAACAGCATTGGGGCACAAAGAATGACTTATGTAAAAAATGAGAAGGTATTATGGGTAAGTAATATGGTGAAGTGGCATGAAATGACACAATACATTGGTACCTCATTTCAGTAGGTTTTCGTATCATGCTTTTTGAGAAAGAGATGAGCAGATCTGTTCTAATTAGAATTCCTATTAGCATGAAAGTTTTGTAGTAAGATTAGAAGCAAGAAAACCAACCATTGGCTTTATTTTATCAGTTTGTTTTATCTACTTATTTTTTAGAGAACATAGTCTGCATCTCTTTGACATATTTATAATTCCACCTTAGTAGATACCACACACATATACACACACTCACACATTTGGAATGAAATAGTTCTTTGGGGTGTGTGTGTGTGTGTGTGTGTGCACGCATATATAAATTATATATACATATATAATATTTTTATATTTATGTATATTTTTGATATACATTCATTTAGTGATCAGTGATTCATTTAATGATTCAGTCAAAGAAGGATATACTACTCTGATTTTTTAAACTAATTTTACAAACTACTAACTTGGGTTGTAGAAGTTGGTCATTCTCAATGACATCTGCTTTAGTTTTTTTTTTAATTTATCATTTCTCTGGTGAAATAAAGATGCAAATCAGGAAGAAAAGTATTTAATTTGGTAGCAGCTGTATTTCCTCACATTGTTCACAGATGGGATAGAAACAGCAACAGGAAAGCTAATCTGTAGTTTGGTGAGGAAGTCATATACGTTTTGAAATTCTCTCAGTGTTTTCTTAAATTGTCATCAGAACGTCTTTTTGAATATTTATGGCTACAAAATCATCTTGATTTTCAAAATCCCAATTTAATGATCTATTTCACTTTTTAGGTCAAAATTAGCAATTTGAACGGATACTTTGTATAATTTCAATGTCTTTAACTTTATAGCAAATAATGTTCCTTGATTTTACTTTAAAGGACATAAAACATTGGGTTTATTTAATTGGCATCAAACTGTTTTATTAATTCCAAGCTGGGATAATGGTAATAGTAGACTGTTCACCCTATCTTTCATGTGAAAGTATATCTCATCAGACCACCTAACTTGGTTGTAGTTCTGTCAACCATTCTTATTCCTTCATACTGCCAATTTTCATGTGGGTTAATTATTTCAGAAGGATGAGGCGTTATCTTAGCAATGGAAAATATGTGACAAATTGTGACAGTAATAGCATTACTATATCTTGGGATTTTCCCTTCATCTCCTGCCCTCCACTTTTAGTCTTTTCTTGATAACACTAGCCAGTTGTACACGTTACTCAGTGCTACTGTCTCTCTACAATTTCAAGTTTTCTTGACCACTCCTCTTTCTTTACTTCTGCAATTGCTTTTCTCTTTCGCCAGCTTACACAGGTGTGCTCAAACACACACACACACACACACACACACACACACACACACACACACAATTGTGGAAGTTAAAAGGACTTTATCAAAAACAATGAGACTATGTGGAGGATGATCCGTAAGTAGTTTGAGCTCAACTTTAGTATCTTATTTTGTGTTAATTTTGAAGTACTTCACAAATGCATGCTAATTTGGAAAAAATAATGTGTTTGCCAAAAGTTGCAATATGCTAAAATCTGATATGTATCAAATAAGATATAATTTAACCATTAATTCAATATTTAATGTAAATATCAAAATGTATTGATTTCAAAAGAAAATATCAATAAAGCAATGGTCTAAAACACAAAATGATTTTGGTAACAATGTTTAATGGCATCATTCCATAGAAATTCTAAGTAAATAAATATTTAAACATGTTTAAGTTAAACATGTTTAAGCATTTTGAATTCTTAAATAGATTAAAACTTTCTAATATTTAACATCTACTAAAACCTGGGGGAAGATATTGCTTTTTTTTTCATGGAAAAAAAAAATAGAACTTCTCAGGAAAATACTGTCTCATTCTCCAACCAGCAAGCTACCAATTTACTGGTATTGGTAACTACATGCTTTACTTATCCTCAACAGAAAATGGGTGAGCTCTTTCTTCTCCTATATAAGGTTCCTGGAGGTTAAAAATAACTGCACATCCTTTGCTATGCTTCCCATTAACATGTGAACTCTTATTTCCCTTCCCCTGAATCTGACTGGATGTAGGAACATGCTTGACTAATAAATTCCAACAGAGTGAAGTTCTGTGTATTTTGAGCCAGGTAATAAGATGCTATGCAGCTTCTGCTGAGACTCTCTTGGCCCTATTTCTTTCAGGTCCTTAAGCCACATGTTAGAAATAAGACTGCTCTGTTGGATTGGCTATGTGAAGGCATTTTGGTCAACTGTCCCGGCTAAACCCAGCCTTCTAGTCATCCCTGCCAAGGCACCAAATCTGAGAAAGAAGTCATTTTAGTCCTCCCAAATGAGCTTCTCTGCCAGGTAATTAACACCATGTGATTCTAGTCAACATGTCCTAAAGTAAGAGAACCAGCCAGCCCAGGCCTGCTCCAACTTCCAATTCACAAACTTGTGTGATATAATATACTGTTTCCTATTTTATGCCAGTATATTTGGAGTGATTTTTTATGTGGCAATAGATGACAAGAACAAAAACTAGTGACTTGTGCACTTGATTTCATCTCCTTTAGTATTTTCAAGTGTTTTGTTCCCTTTTCAGCATTATCATTTTTTTTCCCATTGCTACTGGTTAGTCCATTCCCATCTAATATGTTGTGATATTTTTCCTCTTTAAAAAAAATATTTCTTCTTGGGGCACCTGGTGATGCAGTCAGTTGACCATCCAACTCTTGATTTCAGCTCAGGTCATGATCTCAGGGTTGTAAAACTGAGCCCCACCTCAGGCTCCACACTTAACAGGGAGTCTGCTTGAGATTCTCTCTCCCTCTGCCCCTCCCACTCATGCTCTCTCTCAAATAAATAAATCTTTAAAAAAACAAAAAATAATAATTCTTATACACTATGTCAATTCCATCTAGTTTCCATTTTGTTTCTTATTCCTTCTTCCTCGTTTCTATTAAAGTTTTATACCAAAGTTTTCAAAAATCATACAAATTGTCTTTATTTCCTCACTTTCTATCCCCTTTTTAATTCATTCCAAATATTCATCATACTGTCTTATCAAAGATACCTAATATTGTCTAATTTAATATTTACCTTTTAGTTGTGAATTCAAACTCTCAAGAGTATTTTATACTATCTATATAAATATTGCTGTACTTCCAGAAATTCTTTCTTCATTGTGTTTCTGAGGAGAGACACTATTCTGCTTATTCCTTCTACTTCACTGGCCACTCCTTTTCCACCTTCTTTTCTAATTTTTTCTCCTCTCTGGAAACAAAATGTTGTAGTGTCCGCAGACTCTTGTGCATCTCGAGAGATTGCATTTGATTGGAGAATGTACATTTCCTTAGAAAGAGCAGGATGGCATATATGAAATAGAGTTGACATAATAATCAATGCAAGCTCTTTTCCTGAAGTAGGATGCAAAGTCAACTACGAATGACAATACGGAGGAGATGGTGAAGAGTCAAAGAGTAGAGTGTGGAATCATTGTCTAGGAAAGCAGAGAGACTGAAAGGAAATGAGAATTAAAATATGATTGTTGGGAAGAACTGAGGCCCCATTTGAGGTCAATATTCATAATTTAAAGTTGAGTTAGTCAGCATGTTTTAAAACAAGTTTCACTTATCGCCCCATCTGTGCATGCATACAGAGAGACTGAGATAAAGCTTTTTTATTTTTATCTAATAATATTTATTCTTTCCTTTAGCTTCTTTATACCTCACAAAATTGAATTCAATCAAAAAAGCACAATGGGAGATAGGAGGTGGCATAAAAAAAGCCTATAAATATGGCATAATATCTCTTCTTTAGCTATGTATTTCTTTTCCTCCATACCACTCTTATTGGCACCAATGTCTTCATTTCCTCACGAAGCAATCAGGAAATTAGATTTAGTAGATAAGCTTAAAATAAGAATACATTTGGAACAACGGCAGTGGAACACATGTAAAGTTTGAGCTATTATGTGCTGTGCATTATAAACAAATGTCATCAATCATTTCCTGGTACTTATAAGTAAATAAAAATAAGTTTAAAAATCCTCACATTTTTTTCTTCATATTTCAGATTTAACATACCATTTCAAGGCAAAGACTGAGACATGCATAGATAACAAGGATAACTTCCAAGAAAACTTACTCTAATTCTAATACAAATAATACACTAAGAGTTGAAATGTTGGATCCTGTCCCAAAGTCCTAGAGAAATAGTGAAAAAGATTCAATACTGAACTTATTGGAAAAGCATATGTAGTAGTTATCAAACTTTATGAATCTCCTTGTTAAAATCAATTTCATCTCTACTTTGTCAGTTGAGCTCTTCTGTATGAGATATATAATAGCATAAAGTGTGCATAGTTTTCCTTTCAGTTCCCTCCCCTGTCACATGCCAACGTAGCAGGTCAGAGTGACTTGCAATACCAATGTCCTAAATTACCAGGTATTATGAGATATATGCAAAGTTCCTATTGGAAAATACTATACGAAATGTTATCTACAGTAATGTAGTGTACATAGCGATTCAATGTTCTAAGCTAAGCAAAATTTATGAAATAATGATTATATATCTATCCAAGGGAATAACTGCTATATAGTAAGACTATAGGTTGATTCCTGGACTTTAAATTGGCCCCTGATCATGTTTAATGCCAGCACATAGCAGTGCTAAGAAAAGCTGACTGCCAGAAGGGCATTTTCAAAGTTACACATCATGAACATTTTCTTATAAAGACCGATTATAAGAAAAAAGTAAGAGAAATTTCAATAAATTGTCTATTTTTAAATTTAAAGTAGCGAGGCAGAAAGCAACAGCCATTTCTTTGGGTATAGTCATAAAAAGCAGAAGAGTCACTTGCCGATCATGAGGTACCATATGCAGGAATAATAGCAACACATACAGTATCCATTTCTATTTTTAATCATCTCTTTAAGTAGATAGAGAAGCATTAGATGTAAACAGACATACTAGGAAAATTTTCATAATTGGTTGAATATTAATAAGATTTAGAACCAGTTGTATCTTTATGATCTCTCCAAAATATAAACTGATTTTAGTAACTGAAGTGTATTAATCACATACAGCTTGAATGGCAGCCCAGACCTGCTTCAGAGTTTTGTTGTTGTTGTTGTTGTTGTTGTTGTTGTTGTTGTTGGCCCCTGGAAAAGCAGCAGCTTTGGGGTTCACTTGTAAAACAGCTTGGAGTAGTACACCCAAATGACTGATACGTTGCCTCCGAAATCCAAAGAAGTCCACTAGGTGTTGTGCCTCTTTTGGGTTTTAGGAGGGACCAGATGCAACAATTTACCCTTCACTTTAGA
The DNA here is from genome assembly GCF_017311325.1 of Ursus maritimus. NCBI lineage: Eukaryota > Metazoa > Chordata > Mammalia > Carnivora > Ursidae > Ursus > Ursus maritimus. The sequence continues at coordinate 31,868,251 of NW_024423344.1, read as the reverse complement.
GGGGATACCCAACAAGCCACCTAAAAACCTTGGCGAGATGGAAAGTTCTTGAATCGGAGTGGGGGGATTATTTCCCACCCCTTGACAAACAAATATCTCATCCATACATCTAGACTAATTGCTACTTGGCACTCAGCAGGTCCAAGCAGCATAATAGCATCAATGTAATGTATCACCATGGTATCTTGTGAAAAGGAAAGGCAACCAAGGTCCTAGTGGACTGAATTATGACGGAGAACCAGATAGTTGACAAAACCTTGAGATAAAACAGTGTTGTATTGCTGACTTGTCAGCTGAAAGCAAACTACTTCTGGTGGCTTACTAACGTATTTTTTTAAAATGCCAGATCAATAGCTGCCTCCCAGGTACCAAAGGTGTGTTAATTTGTTCAGGAAATGAAACTATCTGGAATGACAACTGCAACTTGAGTCACAACATGATTACCATACACTTCTGTCATTTTTCAGATCCATTTGTTTTCTGTGCAAGCCAAATAAGCAAGTTGAACTTGGATGGATGTGGCAGAAAAAAACATCCCTGCATCCTTCACATTCTCAATGGTGGCAATCATCTGTGAAATCCCTCCAGGATTGCTTTTGGTTAATTTCTTGGTAGGTAAATGTGATTCTAGTAGTTTCCATGTGTTCTTTCCAACCAAAATAGATCTAATTATATAGGTCAGGGGACTGATGTGGGGATTCTGCCAGTTGCTGAATATTTTTATTCCAATGACAAGTTACAGAATGTGGAAATAATCACTGGGTGTGTTTGGAGAGCCACTAGGACAACCGTGAGATGTGTCTCACCTAAAACCTCATTGATCACTTGACCTATTTAAGCCCCTTCTCTGACTGGGGTGACCACAGAGACATTTTGAGGTTTCAGAAATTAGTGTCAGTTCAGAGCTAGTTGTCCAGCATATCCCCAAAAGTCTGATTATTTCCCTCTAACCAATGCACTATCACCCTGGTACATGGCTCTAAGTCCTTTTGGGTAAGGCTGGCAGAAAGACTAACTATAAGTTTTTAGCAGTGTAGTGGTGTTCTTTATTAACGAGGTATAGCTTCCCTTATATTCAAAATGGTCTGAGTCTATAAACTGGCTCAAATTTAGGGAAGTTATTGTGGGGCTATGATTATATTTTAGTTATTCAAATTAAACTAATGTTCACTAGACTTAGAACATCCCCACCCATACAGGTCAAGTAAGAATTTAATAGACTGCCTACCTATTTATATTTTATAGACACCATGATCATCTAGTCAATTCCACAGGTCTCAGTGAGTCAGACTATTCTAAGAACTGTTCGTCTCTGCTGTCCATTTTGGTAAACACATCCACCTTGTCTTTGCTGATCAAGTGAAGCCACTTGGCCTTTGCTAATCTGGGCCCTTATTATCCCCATTGCATTACGGATCCAGATTTGATGATAGCAGTCCCCACTCTAATTTCTAACCTACAGACGCAAGCAGCCACAGAACATTTCAATAATTCTAAGACTCTTTTCACAAAATTATTTCTCAGAGTCAGGTTAAAAATAGTGTCCTCTGGAATCTCACAAGTGACTGAACTTGCAATATAAATCCACTGTAACATTCCAACCTCCCTAAGTTGTATAATAAGGTAGTCTGGAATTTCAACCTCATTAAAGTGTAGGATACCCTTGGATCCATGTTTCAAGCAACCAGCCAAACTGTTAGAGCCCTCTTTAACTCTTCAAACTAAAGCACTGAATGCAGAATCTCTGCTTAGTGGACCTATATCAAAGTTTTGACCCAATATAACTTTATATTCTTTTGACTATAAGTCAATGTTCTTAAGATCCCTTTGTATATATGTTCCCCAGATTTCTGTCAATATAAATGAGAAAAAATGCAGTTCTTTTGGTGTATAGACTATGACCTCGTGGGACACAATCTGTACATTATGATTTGGAGTCTTCAGGGATTTGTGTCTTTGGTAAATTCACGAAAATGTTTACTAAATAAATATCATTAGACTTATATAAGGTGCATTTTCCCATCCCCTTTCGTGGGCCATCATCTTTGTAATAAAACACAATTTTAAACTGGAAGTTTTGATCGAGGTGCCAAGAAGCAAAAAGCAAAATTTCGGAGAAGATATTTGAAATTAGTCTAAGTACTTTTTACCTCCAAACCCATATTTAAGGTATAAAAAGTGTCAATATGTGGAGATAACAAAAATTAGGATCTATGTTTTCTATAACAATGCTCAATAGTTATAAATCAGTTTATATGTGACCACCAAATACATACTTTATAAAAGTAACCATAGTGCAAACACAACAGACTACTCAAGTAATATAGAGTATTTGGTACAAATATCCACTTAATATTAACTAAAGGTCACTTATACCAGAGGAAAAAAACTGAAAACTTAAATAATCTGGAAACTTGATCTATTGTGATTAAATAAATTGGACAGGCTTATGACTCATATTTTCACTTTCTTTTCCCTTTATCTAGCTAGAAATAGCTGAAAAATGTGTTTAGAGACAACTGATGAAATTTCAGATTTTGGTGATAAGAAAATAAAAAGGGCTCTGCATTGGGGTGCCTAGGTGGCTCAGTTGGGTAAGTGTCTGAAAGCTCAGGTCTGATTTCAGGGTCCTGATATCAAGCCCCACATCAAGCTCTGTGCTAGGCATAGAGCCTGCTTAAGATTCTCTCTCTCTCTCTCCCTCTGCCCCTCCCACTGCTTGCTCTCTCTCTTCAAAAAAGGAAAAGCTCTGCATTATATTTCCTTTATCTCATGTTTTATTAAAAAGTAGACATTGCCCAATTAATAGTACTAACCTATGTCCAGAATCTTTCTTTTCTTGGTAAAATAGAAAATTAAGTCACTGGTTCAGTTTTATGGTTTTATTACAAGAATGTTCTTTAGAAAACAAATTTGTTAATATTTATAAATCATTTAAAAGATGAATATCACTGAGCTAATTGTATGTCATTAAAGCAGAACCTTTTAAAAACTCAGTGATATTAAGTGCCAAATAACACATTCAATACATGATTTGTGAGCAACTTCCCAAATCACTGCCTGCTTTCTAAAAAAATGCCATTTTAAGATATAACTTTTTAAACTTTTCCCTTCATAAAATTTATGGTATTAATAGTTCATGGATAATTATAATTTTCAGGTTTTTCAGAGATTTTATAAAATAATTTTAAGTAAGATTACCATATTACCCAGGTGGTAGTACAAAATAGTCTATATTTGTATTTTCCTAATATTCAATAGGCTGGATTTTTTACAGATATTTTAATCAACCTGCCTTATGCATATATGTGTTATATAATTATGCAGATTCTCTGAGTATTTGATAGGGTACTAGGATATATTAAGTCAATGTAAATGGATGTTAAATAAATATAAAATACTTTTCTCAAATATTTCAAGTTGATTCATTTATTTTATTAATTAAATTAATTGGGTTAAAGCTAGGCTACCGTAAAAAAGAAAAGAAATGAAAAAATGAGAGGGAGAGACCCAATAGAACAGGAGGTTGAAGAATAAAAAAGGCTTTGTTACTGTTGCTGTTTCTCTTTCAAACAATAGTCCTGAAATGTACATTTTTAAATACAAAACGCAGCTCCATTTCTCTGCTATACAGGATTGCTTCCAATAAATAGTTGTTTCATTATCACCCAAGAGATTTTAGTCCTCTGTGCTGAGGGGATGAGAATGTCCAGGACCAAGGATTTCTTTTTAAGAAAGTAGATATGAGGGGTGCCTGAGTGGCTAGTCGGTTAAGTGACCGATACTTGCTTTCAGCTCAGATCATGATCTCAGGGTCATGAGATCGAGCCCCACATCAGGCGCCATCCTGGGCGTGGAGCCTTGTTTAAGATTCTCTCTCCCACTCTGCCTCTTCCCACCCCACTCACTCTGTTTCTCTCTGAAAAAAATTAAAATAAAATAAAAGTAGATATGAAATAGCCACAGCAATTTTGCTTGAACTCTACTAGCAGTAAGCCAGCCACATGGCTAGAGTCATGATAAGTTGGAAAATGTAGTCTACACATGATCAGTCATATGCTTACAAAGAAAACAACAATCAGTCATTCTTTCAAAATTACACTGTTCATCTATTATATGTTAACCTTTGTGCTGGGCACTATATTAGGTACTGCATTATGGTGGGATATAAAAATATTCAAGAATTGGTTTCTGACCTACAGAAAAGGGAGGATCAGATTTAATTCTAAGTGATGAATGATAGGGGCCTCTTATAAAGTATAGACATTTATTTCAAAGAAAGAAGGTCATATGGAACCTGAAGGATCAAGTCAGTTTTTGCAGAAGAGCCTTTATGAGTCTCAGAGGAAGACAAGGATTTACACAGATGGAAACAGGAATGTGAGGGGTCAAAACCCATTCTTCTAAGGATGAGTAGAATGTGGGAAAATACAAATTTCCATTCTAAAACTGTATGTAATACAGTTATATTTGAGAAAGTGTTCAGCTGAAAATTTAGAAAGCAGAATATACAAAAGAAATAGACAATCAGAGTACTGAAAGCCAGAATGTAAATTTGGGATATTCTATAATAGCTAGTGCTAACAAAAAATAAAAAGAAATAACTAAAATGCCACTCATTTAAAATACAGCCTTTCCAAAAACCATGTATATTTTAACAAATAAAGCAAACAAACAAAACCCAATTAAATAAAACCTGAAAAAAAGAGAAAAATGTTTATGGCCCAAAGTAATACCATAATCAAAAATAAATAAAAGTGGTTCCCAAGAACATATGTTTTCTGGTATCTAATTCAAATAACAACCTATTAGAACAGATATCCATGTTTCCCATGAAATTCTATATATCTAAGCGCTAAAATACTGCCATAGATTAAATCTGTCATATCATGCTACAGAATAAGAGCAGGATCCCTAGAATTTATTAGAAATACTAACTTGCTACTATAGTAACCTAATGTGTCCCAGTTGTGAAAATCTCTTGATGAATTTGAAATTAACCCATGTCACTAAATAAAATGTCAGAAAATCACCAGTGACTTCAAATAAAATGGAAATAGCTGGTTACTTAAGTATAGAGCATCAAAATGTGGTTAATCATAGCTTTGTGGGGAAAAAAATAAAATCATTTAAGAACTCCCCTGTAATTGAAATGCAACATGCCTCTATTCAACCTGATGATGGCCAACTGCAGTAACTGTTGACCCAGGCAAAACATGAATATTATTTCACCCTAAACCTCTTGAATCCTCTCCTAAAATGCTATGCTTCTTTAAGATGAACCTGACAGAATTTGACACTCACACAAAAGCCCTGTTTGGTAGGCTTGTACCAAGCATCACTGTGACATTCAGAGATATTCTGGTTTTGGCAACTGTTTGAGATTTGTGGTTCGCCTTTGACATTTACAAAGACTCTAAGACTATTTCCGAAAAGGGCTGGAGCATTTCACTAGATATGTGGTTTCTTCAAAGGCCACGTTCAGATGAAAGTTTCTACAAAACTCTGGTAGAAGCAACGTGTGATTGGACTAGAGAAATATTTATTTTATTTGAAATAAGAAAGGCAAAAGTAAACAGATGGCTGGTTCTACAAAAATTTAAATGACAGTGAAAAATAAAAAGTCAACATTTCTTTGGTGGTTTTGTCTGATTGCTCAAGTTCCAGCATGCTCTTGTTTGTCTTTTGTAGAACAGCATTCATCATATAGAATAATTCTCATGGCTTTTTTTTTTTGAAAGATTTTATTTATTTATTTGACAGAGAGAGAGAGCCAGCCAGCGAGAGAGGGAACACAAGCAGGGGGAGTGGGAGAGGAAGAACCAGACTCATAGTGAAAGAGCCTGATGTGGGGCTCAATCCCATAACGCCAGGATCACGCCCTGAGCCAAAGGCAGACGCTTAACCGCTGTGCCACCCAGGCGCCCCTCTCATGGCTTTTTGAGTATACTCACACTAATTAGTACATCTTTTCAGGACACTTTCTTTGGTACTATAACCAGTTTAAATTATTATAGAAATTTATTTTGCTTTAATGGATGCTGAGGTTAAGTTAGAAATCTATGAACCTCTTTGCTGGATGAATCAAGTTTAGGAAGCTTATGTGAGTAATGAGATTTAAAAATACGATAAAAATCCTGAGAGGATGTGAAATGCAGTGAGGGCAGCAGGTTAGACTTTAAGCCACATTTTTACTTCCTTCAGCCTTAATTTTTTGATCTGTGAGAGTGTGATTTTGGTAACTAATAACTACCATGGAACATCCACAAAGAAATTTGTATTTTTTATGTCAGAATTTGATAGGAAAGACAACTTTTAATAGTACTCAGAATTAGTTTTGACAATTAGAATATATATATATATATAGAATATATATATATATTTATATCCGTAACCTAAAAGACCAATTAAGTTTTTACAGAAGAAAATATATATGTGAGTGTGCATTTATATCTATATCATGTGTGTATGCACATATATTGTGTATGTGTGTGAACTTGTACTGCAATGAAAGCTAGAAAAGTACATATTTATGAAGATGCTAATTTGCATATCTGTGTTCTCATAAAATTCGCTGTCCTCTTTCTAGGAGACACTAAGCCTGTGAATGCCTGGTATTTAGCAAGGATGCAGAGCCAGATCAGATACCAGTCCTGACTCCCTCCATCCCCAGGCCGCCCTCAAACAGATGTTATATAGGGCTGGAGTTACATCAGATCCACTTGATAACACATTTAGACTACGCTAGGGCTTTCAAAGGTTGGTAATGCATTCTAATAAGTCTCTACAGGGTAAAAGTCACACTATATTTGAGAGGTGAGAGTTTCTCATGATAGGATGCTGAGTTTTCTCTGTTATTCTATTATCTACATTAAGGAATCACTGATGTTGGGTTGAGGCTAGTTTCTTGGCCCAGGTGTACTATGTGAGCATATAATTTGTGCATCTGAATGAGATGTATATTCCTCATTTCTTAGAATTTTCCACATGTCCTTGAAAATGTTCCTTCCTCTTGGCATCTGTTTGCTGTCAACACTGACCAGCTTTAGGATTTTAATGACTTTACAATGTTCTAAGTGAAGATTCTCCCATGATGAGGCCCATGAGACTCTCATGATGAGAACAGAGTACCTAGTGCTCTTATTTGAGTACCATATAAACAAAAGTGTGAAAAAGGCAGCATTGTTTAGTTTTCAACCCCCTCCCCCCACCAACACAGACTTTAAAGCAAGGCTATAAGAATGCAAGCAGTTGTTTTGGGAAGAGATTCAGAGAACAGCATTTGAGGAGTAGAACGGAAAACAGGAAAGGAACACCAATCAATAAAGAATGCTTTATCAAGGGCGCTGCCAGCATAGATAGCTGGAACTTAGCCCTGCTAGTGGCCAGTGAAGAATAGAGCACAGGAAGAGAACTGCGGCCACAGCTAAAGTAGTAAGATTACCTCAGTTCATTAATGCCTAACTAGATGGAGATGAAACAGAATGTGTGTGTGTGTGTGTGTGTGTGTGTGTGTGTGTGTGTGTGTGTGTAGGGGAATATATCTATGTCTATATTTATATCACATATCTATCATATTTATACATATATATAGATACAGACATAGACACAGATACAGATATAGATAATGCCTTTATTTGTCCGTCAAAATACTGGAACAGCTTCTAGGATCAAGGGCAATGTAGTATCTTCTTGAAGAGGTATATTTCAAACCTCTAACAGAAAAGCTGGATGAAAATTCTCTATAGTACATGCAAAATCCTCCAAACTATATTATTTCAACAAAGGGAAGAAGATGTGGCTTCTCCTTTAAAACTCTGATTCTGTCGTCACTGGAATAAATCACAAAAATGTAACATCATAGTAAATGACAAGAACACAGAGATGAAATAAGGAGAGGAAAAAAAGAGAGAAAGATTCCATCCTTTCATCTAAATTTACAAATATATTATGTAAATTAAAACAAAAAAGTTAAGAATAAGACCTAGGTCAAAAATACTACTTCGAAAAATACCTAATGATACTTGAGAGCGACAGAGATGACAAGCTTTTGAGAACTGTTTGATGCAACTGTTAAAGAAAAGTGAATACAGTATCAGTTTGGAGGAATACAAGTGGTATCTAAATAACTGTATTCACCACTGTTACCACATCTAGAGCACTGGGTCTAAGAATAAAAGCTTTTTGTTGTTTTCACCCAAGGTATCTTTCCTGGCCTTATCCCTCTCACAAACCATGCCCCAGTAAAAATTAAAATATCTGGCTCTTCAATCTGGTTTTTAGATCTCTTCCCAACATCTTCGTTTCGACAAACCATCCAGTCTCCCTTTTTTATGAACTCTGGTTTTCCACCACATTAATATTTGTATCCTTGATTAATTTTAGCATCTTCCATAGCTTGGGATGAAAGATCTCTACTGTTTGCTCTAGGAAATAAGAACATTGTCTCTCGAGTCCACTTCATCTCTATTTTTAAAAAGATGAGAGTACATGGAGATATTTGACCGGGAATCCAAAACAACCATGACTTCTACCCATTACCATCCAGGGAACAATGGGGAAAAAAAATCAGTGAAGTATTATAGGATCACAACATGGGGTGGTGCAATCATATGACAGCACTTTTTTGAGGCATCATGAATTAATACTACAGACTTCCCTATCTACAAATGCATTTTTATATGAAATCCCTGACTTTAGAGCAGGTCATGTGATGAAGGGTGGCTCTTTAACTGGAGTGTCTTATCGGAGTATGGCAGACAAATGGGATATTTTGCATTGTGAGGTACTAAGGAAAGTGGGTATTTTTTTCTAGATTGTAAAGATTAGATCCTTGCCTTTGCAACCCACACAAATTTTCCAGGACTCGAAGTCTGCATTAAAACATTAAGGCAGACTAATGGATTTTATCCAACAGAGTATGAAAAGTTCAGTTCAATGGTTTTTTATTCCATATTGCAACTAACTTTACCTTACCATTTGTCAAGTTTTGGTCTAGTATCAAAGTCACAGTTATGTATAAAGTTTATTAAAATTGTATTTTCCAACTCCCTATATATATAGTCTGATTTTTATGTACTTCATTCAAAATCATATATCACAAGCAACTGAAGGCAGAAGCAGTTGTGACATATTAAGGAGGTTTTGAAAAATTTAACAATGCCACTCTTCTCACCACATTTGTCTTAATTTTTAAAAACATACTCATTTTAAAATATGTTCTTTATTTTATCATACAATGGTTATGTTTTTATATATAAAGAAATAAATGTATAAACTCCTTTTAAATTTTCTTAGTGGAAGGTGGCCTTCTTACTGCTGAGTGATGGCGGAAGTCCAGTCCTCTCTAACATCACCCTAGCAGAAACAGGGATGGGTGGTACATTCTTACAAGTGGTGAAGGTAAAATTCTAGTCTCCCCATGTAGTATGACATCAGGAGAGGGTGAGCTCCCTACTGCCAAGAGAAGATGAAAATCTTGATTTCCAACTCAGACTTCTTGAACATCACTGTGGAGGGTAGGTTGGTGGAAGGTAGAAGTCTATCTAGTTTTTGTCTCAGCATTTGCCAACTGAGTTGGGCTGCAATTTGTTCTCTGTGGCTTGGCAGTTATTGTCAAAAAGTTTTCTATGTTGCTTAGTTCCCCATTCCCCGTTCTTTGGCCAGAGAGAACATACTTGTCATGGGACTTTTTTTTTTTTTTTAACTGTGTGCAATCAATGTTTCTATACTCATGACTTTTCTAGCATTCAGTCTGGGATATGTGAAGACAAAAAGAAAACCCAGAGAACTTGCCACTGTGTCCTTCCACATATTCCAAGGTCCCTAGCTGGCCTGCCTTCTCTTCATATATCAGAGTCTTCCTATATTTTAGATACCATTTCCAGGGTTTTCTGCTATACTTTGCAGGAAGAGTAGGGAAAATTGTGTCTATTCTGTCTTCTCAGGATCAGAAGTCTTACAAATATTTTTTTGAATTACCAATACAGCAATTATTTTTTTGAATTACCAATATATCAAATATATCAAATAGATATTTCTCTTGGAGTCTTGACTGCCAATAAAAATCATGTCATTGAGAATTATTGCTAATGGGGTGATGTAATAAGTTTATGATGCCTAGTTGTCAAAATGAGGCTCCCAAGAACCTTTGAGGGATCTGTTTTAAGCAATTTATATTACAATAATCTAAACAGCATAAATCACAAAGCAATCTTCTTTGATTAGGAGACTTCACAGATACTAGTAATTATATAGAAAGATGTGGATACAGAACAGGGATCTGTCACAAATTGTATTTAGCCAGATCTTAAGCTGTGGAATGCCTTGAATAAAGGCATTGGCTATTGCAAAAATTCTGAGCAAACCCACAGAAACTGAGAAAAATCAGCACAATGAAAATACTACTTTTACAAGCTGATCCCTACAGTATTTATGGGGTGAAAACAATTATTGGAAGGAAACAATCAGGTTTCAAAAGTTCAGGAATATGAAGACTACTATTTCAATAGGGTAAACATTACATTGAAAACTTTGAAATATTTGATAGGTAACAAATATATATTTAATCTTAAATTCTATAAGAATATTCAAATATTAAGTAGTAATAAAATATTTAATTTTTTAATCTAAGAAAACACTGATATCTTATTTGTGTTTTTGTTCAGATTTAAGTATTAGAACCACATGAATTTCCATCAATTAAAACATAAGGATTAGGAATGTTGAATTATTTTGTTTGGAGAAGTACCATTAAATTTAGAGCAAAGACAAAATTTTTTTGATGCTATGGGAAGTATACTATAGAAAAAATAATAGGAAAATGTTTTCTAAAATGTAAAATAACTTACAAAATAAATATGGCTAGAAATCTGCAAAACAACAAATTTCTCCCAGATAAGAGTGGCTTTTCTGTCACATTGGCATTTCCTGTCAATAGTTTCATCAGTCAATAAGAAAATGTTCGGTTTGACTTGTATTAGGTTTTGGATACAGATTATGTTTATGACAAGCACACACATTGCTGCTAGAAAAGAAAATGGTAAAATTCTCTAAGTCTTACAGAGACTTTGAGTGCAGATAATAAATTGACATTGATCGTTTTGTACACACTTGCATATCCAAATATTTCTACCTGTATTTGTTCTTATGTTGCACTAATTATAGTTGAGTTTTGCTTTTAAGGTTTCTAGAAGAGTGTAGTAAATCTTTGAACATTTTTCTGAAACCAGTGTTCGTAAAAAAAAAAAAAATTGGTTACACAATAGACATGGAAAATCAATGATATTAGTCATGCGAGGCTCAAACAATAACACCCATTGGCTGTACTTTCAAGGGGCCTTTCCACGATACATTGAGATGTTACGGGACAGTGAACAGTTTGAAATTAATATGTCAAACAAAAAAACTCATTTTATTTAAGGTTCCTAAAAACTCATCACCTATTGCCATTTGAGCGGTCAAAACCTATTGTAGTCAGAAAAAACACAGCAATGAAAATAAAGGGCTTGAATAAAAGGCTTCATTAGAACTGGCCCTGGAAATGAGAGAGTTGTGTAGGCAATTTTGCATTTGTTTGGTTTGATTTTAATCTAACATACATTATTTTTCTGATCATTGAATATATACATACATTACGGAGAAAATCTATACACATAAACTGTATAAAAACTAGAATTCACCCATAATTCCGACAGTGATGAATAGGCACGGTCAATGTGCATTTACCTATTTGCTGCTTGCCTGTCCAGCTATCTAACATGTCTCCAACTATATTCATTTTATTAAATTTCTAGTTTTGAATTGGTTTCTTCCTGCTTTCTAACATTTAAGCATTTGTTCTCATTTTTTTTTAAATATCTAACCGTATTTTCCCAACTATGAAATAGTGCCTGTGAGATATGTACAGTCCTATATAACTATGACCTTACTTTTGAACATTAAGGTAATTTCTAATATTTTGTTATTTAAAATAACATTGCAATATAGCACAGGTACATAAGTCTTTTGTTTCAACTTGATTATTTATTTAGTATGTATTCTTGAAGAGGAGTATATGATTGAGAGATTATTAAAACCTTCTAGTTTTCTCATACATATTTTAAAATTTCAATCCTAAAATCTTTATACCAAATTATGTTCCCATTAAAATTGGATGAGAGAATTTTTCCTTTGCATCTCCTTTGCTAATATGATGAGAAAAAAAGTTGTATTTATTTTTTGTATTTACCTAATGTCTGAAATATATGCATTGAATAAAAAATTTTTCTTCTTATAAGATTTTTTATATAGTCAAAGAGCATTTATAATTTCTACAAATTACATATGCATCATATTTTATAAGTTGTATAATATGCTTTATTGATTTTGCTGAACTACAAATATGTTAATACATTAAGGATCCTGAAAATTCAAAGTATTTGCCAGAGAGTGTCTAGTTTTGGAATTACTATGATTTCCGGCTTACGAATAGTTTGAAATGATCTTGACACTCAATATGGGCCAACCTATTTCTAAGTGTTATAAATAAGACTGAGGGAAAGATCAAAAAAACAAACAGAAATAGCAGTTATGAAAGGAATATCCCTAATCTAAGGAAACTTTACCAGCCACAAATTCTATGAAAATATACCAAAATTAACAGGAGTAATATATCAGATGCTTGATTGACATCTGTGCCAAACACCATTGTGTGTTCCTTTAATACACATAATGCCAAAGCAGAGAGAAAAAATGCCATCAAATAACACTAATGCTTTTTAAGCTGGTTTTAAAGACGGCTTTAAATCTCATTAACAGCTGCTGACAAGAGGTGCACTGAACCCGTTAATTGCAGATGTAACATAGGAGACAAAAGGTCAGACATGTAGAGCTAAGTCCACAGTCTGGTTAAGAGGTGAAACAGTGGCAGGCTGCTAACTTTGGCTTATTCCATTTCTTCAAAACCTGCATTCTAAGACAAGCAGAATTAAGTCCAATTTGGGGTAACATTACTCTTTGAAATGATTAACTATCTAGAATATTGAACTGCATTTACATTTACCAAAAAAAAGTGGTGGTTGTGTTTGTGGCGGTGATGTGTATATTTATGTATGTTTCTGTGTATGTGCTGCTATCTCTATGTGTAAAATCTGCCTTTATGGTGATTATACTGTATAAATTTTATCTAGTCTATACAATTAAGTTATTTCAAAAAACCTTCTGTTTCATACATAGAGCTAAAATGTTAGCTATTAAATGAACCATGTGAGAATGTGAAATTTCCCCTCTACTAGCTATAATGTTTTTCAACTGAGTGTCTGAAATAAAGGGGAAAAAATAAAGAAAGCCAAGAAAAAAGGCTACTGGCTTTGATTCAAACAGTCTTGAGAGTGGGTACTCCTAAATTTAACTGAGTGAGAAAATAACAAGTATATATGAGTGTTAGAAGTATAATAATTGATTTTAAAATGACAACCGCTTTTTGCGAAGTTTGTAAGCTTAGAAATGCAAATACATCCAGTTTAAACTACAAATGGAAACCAAAGGAAGCAAACGAAATATCATCAAACAGTTTAATACTTTTAAAAGGATAAGAGAAAATATTTACTTTACTATTGAGTTGTATTTATTTCAATTGCTTTTTCAGTTGAAAAAAAAATTGATTTTTTACAGATAAATCTTGTTAAAAACTATAAGGTTAAGGGAACAAATGACTTGATGCTGTTGTTCTATCAATAATGTCCTATCATTATTTATTGTGGTCAATTCATGGATTCTTAAATATATTTAGATGTTTCTACCTAATTCTATTGATACATTTTATTAGAAAAAAAAAGACTTTTAAAAAATTCTATTGTACTGCATTCATATCCAAATACGTTAATACAACACCAGGACTTTAATTGGAGCTTGCATTGCTATATATCTGACAAATCGGTATTAGTCTGTAATAAAAGCAGTAAAGTTTGTAATGATGTAATATTTGAAGTATGGAATTTTCAGGACAAAATACTTGGAGTTAACTAAAAAAGATGTTGAGTCTTTATACTAAACTTGCAAATATTGCTGAGAAAAATACTGAAAATCTAATAAATGGAGGGCATACCGTATTTAACAAATTGGACACTCAGTGTGGTTAAGACATCGGTTCTCCTCAAATTGATCTACCGATTCAATTTAGTCACAATAAAAATTCCTGCAGATATCTTTCAATGTAGAAATTGACAAAAGAATTATAAGTTTCTATAGAAATGTAAATAACCTAGAATAGACAAAGAAGTATGAAGAAAAACGAGATGGAAAGGATTTATATAATTTGATTTCAAGAGTTATTAGAGAGCTACACTAATCAAGACAACACGGTATTGGCAAAAGGACAGACACTGACAAAGGAACAGAACAGAGTCCAGGAAAAGACCCAATTATATATTTTCAGGTGATTTTCAAGAAAAGTAACCAAAGAAATTAAATTTAAAAAGGGAACTTATTTCAAGAAATGGTACTGAAACACCCAGGTATTTGCAAGGGAGAGGGAGGGAACATTAACCCTTCCTTCACATCATTATACAAATATTAACTCTAAATCTCTAAATGTATCTAAATTTAAAGGCTAAAACTGTACAACTTCCAGCAGAAAACATAGGAGAAAATCTCTGTGACTTTAGAGTAAACTCAAATCATCCCAGACTCCCTCTTTCTTAACAACAACCAAATGACTTGGAAATAAGATTTGGTGCTTCTAAATGATGGTCCAAGAGTGATGATTAATATCAAATCCATTATTAACCATACAACAATGAAATAGAACAGCTCAATAGCATGGAATAATAAGAGGCCAAATAACAAGTGATGTCATGTTCATCTTTCCTTTTGTTAAGTCCAGTGTTCAATAAATAGATTTTATTTATTTTTTATGCCTGATGTTTAAAATACTCTATTTAGCTGAGTTGTACCACTAGCTATGTGTTGTAAAATACATATAAACTAATCTCTATCTAAGCTAGTTGAGACAACATTTTTTAGGTTTCTTTGCATCTCATTTTAAGAATCTATTATGGCAAGTGTTTATTGAATTTCCTCCTCTCTTTCTTACCTCAACACAACAGATAGAATAGGTATCTCTCTCTTGAGCCCAATAGCATTCTGAGTATTCCTCGTTAGAAAACTGAGTTCACTTATTATTATCTTAAGTGTCTGTCTCCTCCATCTTGAATTAAAAGACCATATTTTATATATATTGAACCCAATACCTGAACACAGTAATTAATAGGTTATGTATGTTCTATTAATATTTTCATTAGGGAAATATTTGTATTCCTAGCAAAATTATTTATGTGTAATTTATAAATATTTTTCATTATTTACTCTCAAATGGAAAATGTGTCTGTAGAAGCACATTTATTTTCCCAAGATCCCTAGTTAAACTTTCTTGGTCCTCTTAATTCTCTTTTTCCCTTATTTACTCTACCACTCATATATGTTTTTTTTTTTTTTCATTTTTTTAGTAACCAAAAGTTTCTAGAGGAAATAACTTTCTGTTGTCTCACATTAGCAAGAAGACTATGATATTTTAAAGGTCAATTTCAGAGAACAACAAATGTGGAAAGTATTATTTCAGTTCAGAAAACAACAAATGTGGAAGGTATTATTTCAGTTTCAAGCTCTGTATTGCGAATCATACTCTAAAGTGCTAAGCAAAAAGGCAATGACCTAGTTCTCAGATTTTGATCTGTGAGAAGACCAATTAATAATAAGCTATGTATAAGATATGAGATATCTTCCACAGCTTAGAGAGGAATAAGAATTAATCAGAAAAACAGACATATTTTTTTCCTTCAACCTGTAATATAGCTCCATATGCAAAACTGAAAAATGTAACATACACAAGGGAAAAAAATCTATAAAATCCTGTTTTTAAAATCTAGTAATCTAGTAAACCTTCAAAATCTGGTAAACACACAAGAAGACATTTGCACATCACAAATGTAGTAAAATTGGCTCCTTTTAGTGAATGTAGAGAGATTAGCTAATTATGATAAACAAAAAAGAAAGTGAATTTCAAACCCAAAGAATAGGGTTCTTGACTATCATCACATTTAATGAAATTGTTACAGCAAAAAGCCAAACAGTACGAAGGAAATAGTATAAACACGTTCATACAGTCAGATTTTTTTAAAAAACTCAGCAATTTTTATTCTTTCTTCTAAGAATTTGAGTATAGAATTGTTTAGGTTTGAATTATACATATAATTTAAGGTCCAATCTAAGAAAAATATTGAGAAGAAAACACTCTTGATATTTCAAGAGGAGGAACACAAATTGTCACAGGATCTCTGGTTTTTCTACTACCCTTCATTTTTCCACAACAGAGGTGGAGAGAGTTATCCAATTGGTGAGTATGAAAAGTGAATTTCCAATCATCTAGGGCTTTACCCCTGACTCCATTGCTTTTTCCCCTTAGAAACTGGGCCTTGAAAAGAGAAAACTCATTTTTCACTGTTCCTCCATGTCATAAATAATATAAGGGACAGATTCTGCTTCTGCAAATGGTAAATGCCTGGCTCAATTCAGTGTGGCTACTGGTGGGTAAATCTGTCTTAGAGTGTTCACTTGGGTCTATTTTCCCACAAATATAGACCACATTATCCAATAAAAACTTCATGCATAATAAATATGACATGATATTCTTTATTTATTTACTTGGTTGAGTTGGTTCAGAACTTAAGTAGGGACATGTGCCACTATATCAGATGCCTTCACCCCCACCAGATGTGCATGAAGATGGCAGAGTCCCAGCCACATGGAATAATTTTAGAGATAGTAAGAAATAGAACTAATGTTTAAACCAATCTTATTATTTTACAAGTGAGAAATCCACTGCATAAGGAGGTTAATTAGCATATTTAAGGGCTTACAGTTATTTATTTCATGGCAGAACTATACACTAAACTCCAATTTAATGACCATCAATGTCATGTATTTTAAGGACTCTTTCCAACTTGCTATATCTGAATATCCATGACCTACAAAGCCAAAGATCTCAATTCTATAACTAGTTCCTTTTCTTATTACTTATGCCATTCCATTTTCTTTTCTGTGAAATGATGCTCAAGTTCACAAGGTTATTCTGGAGTAGCAAGGGGTATACACATGAAGAGTACCCTGTAAACTGTTTCATGAGTAAATACCCAGTTCTTACATTATCTCACTATAACTATTTTTTAATTGGAATCAAAATGAGTAAAATATGACTTCTTAATGAATGAATATTTAAAAATATTAGCAGTATTTAGCAATGTTGATTAAGATGATAAAGGATAACCAGATTGTTAATTTTAACTACATAAGATTTTTAAATATATTTATTTGAAACACATAAAAAATTAGAATACACTTTTACAATAATTGGGAAATTATAATTTGCTACATAATTTGTATTCTAATATACTGTATAGATATTTTCCAAGCTTAACAAAACCACAAAAAAATTCTCATTCACACTGTCATCACCAAACCAGTTGCTCTAACTCTTGAATCCTCCTTTCTCAGATACCCTGTTTATCATTTTTACTCCTTTTCTTCCCTTTCTAAACCAGATTATATACATTGACCCAGTAGTACCACCTATTTTTGTTATTATATTTGATAATCATTTTAGTAATGAATACAAATCACAGAAAATCTTTCTCCTTAAATAGAAATGTCCTAAAATGTTTTATCTTACTCTCAATGAATAGTTTGAGAAAAGTAGACAGGTTCAAATGCAAAACTGCCATTTATTCACCCTTCTTTCCAGTTGTCAATCTTACCTGTGAGATGATTGCACTGATGGTGTCTCTGCATATATGATGATATCTCTAATCATAATATCCTTTTTTTAAAAAATCTCACACCAAGCTAAAATGATGTGATTTCAAAGAAATGTCACAAAAGAGACCCATGCTGAATACACTTAACTTTAAATAACTCTTTGCTTTAAAAATGACCAACTATTAAAAATATTTTTAAAAAATTCTGAAGGACAAACTACTAAATTTTATGGATTATTTTGTAAAGTACCTCTTATAACTTTGGTAATTTGTTGAAATTTTTAGAGTTGTCTCAGCAGCGTTCTTTACTTAATGGTGAATCCCAAAACAATCCATGATAATTCTGTCTAGGACATTAAAAAATGACCAACAAAATCCAAAACTGGGTCTCACCAGTGAAATACAGTTAAACACAGTTTAAATATCTCATGCTAACCCTAATTTTGTGATCAACCAAATTAATAGTACTTATTTCAAGGGTGTCAATTGATTTTCATTAATTCATTTGTTTATTCATTGGAACAAATATTTATTGGATGCTTGCTATGTTAGAAATTGACCTCTCCTGAAAGGGAGTAAGGTGTATTCTCACTGCTGCCATCACTATTCTTGGACCATATGCAATGAGTCAGGAAAATTTCTATTATAAGATCACCAATCTATCAAAGCAGCATATTATGTTGTGGCATACAAAGAGTCTCTTAAAATCCTAATATCCAATAATCAATTTCTCTTTTTACCATTTTTCATCTAAGCTTGTTTCCTAAGTGACTCTTCACAAAGTCAGAAATGGCTGCTACATGGACTCAGTTCTGGCTCCACACAACTACCAGGGAACTCACCCTGTATTTCTTCTCCTCCTCTCGTGGCCTGAGATGAAGTCAGAGAGACACCGAAGCCCACCAAGCATAGTCATCTAGGTCATTGTAAGCAACATGGACCTGAATTTAAGCATAATAAAAAGTCACTGACAGCTTTATACAAGATTATGGACATAATTCTTACTGACATGTTTTAAATTATCAATATTTTTAATTTAAATTCAATTAGCCAACATATAGTACTTCATTAGCTTTTGATGTAGTGTTCAATGATTCATTTGTTAAGTGTGATACCCAGTGCTTATCACATCATTTGCCCTCCTTAATGCCCATTACCCAGTTACCCCATCCCCCCATTCACCTCCCTTTCCACAACCCTCAGTTTGTTTCCCTCTCTGATTTCTTCCCATTCAGTTTTCCCTTCCCTCCCCCATAATCCTCTGCACTATTTCTTATATTCCACATATTCAATATTAAAATTTAAAAGTAAATGATGTTTTCTACATAAATGTGTTTATATGTCAGCGAGCAGCAGCAAAGAGTTATATGTTGAAAACAAGCAAATATTTTTCAATTTATTTAATTTCAACATATTAGCATTATAATAGGTACTTTTTTATTTAATATTTAATACATAAATTAACTTCTGAGGCAACATTGGAATCCAGAGACCTCACTTGCCTTCTACTATTTATTTGACTTTGGACAAACTGCTTATCACATCAGAGTTCCTTTTTTTTTTTTTTTATTCCATGAGGGCTTTAACTTCCTAAAATATTGGGCAGCAGAAACCACAGTGAGTGGTCTGATGAGTGAATGAGTAATGTGAAAGATGGGAGACAGTGTAGTCAGCAATAAAAAGAACAGGAGGTGGCCATGAAAAGAGAGAGGTGCCACAGTATCTGAACAAAAACTTGAGAGTGAGTTACTTTTGTGTGTATGTATGTTTTAGGAAGGGAGATACTTAACCATGTTTTATTGTTGATGTGAAGGAATCAGTGTCCAGTCAATGTTTAAAGTCATGAGGGAAAGAGCAGACAATATGGGGGGGATCTTGAATAAACTTTAGGGAACCTCTATCATATTAGTAGGAGGATCACATAAAATAAATAATATTCCCCAGAAATAGTGAAGTTCTCTCTCCAACCATACTCTTATAACATATTCATGACATTTACCAAGTTATGTTTGTATATTTAATGTATATCTCTGAGGTGAAACTGTTAACTTTTTAAAATTTGGGAATTTATTTTACTAATCCTTTTTTTTTTCCTACAACTTAGTATCTCTTTATTACACTGACTAATGATGTGAAAGTGCTATGTGAAACTGTACCGTTCAAATCATTAAATGATAAAATACACATAAAGTGCTTAATGAATCACTGTTGTTTTGATACCTCTAGGACCAAATGTTTACATTCAATGGTTATAGGAATCGTCTTTCCTAGATAACATAAAGGAAAACCACTTTTGAAAGATTGTTTCAAAATTTTTGGCATTTAACAGTTTTCTCTTCATTCTGTTCTCATGTACCCCTTTAAAATAAATTTTAAGATAAAATATTCTAGCTTCTTATTGAAATTCTACGGTGGTGACACAAACAGAATCTTCAACCAGTTCTGTGTTCTGGGCCCAATAAAGATCTTAAAATTCCTAGTTAAGTATCAAATGGGGGAGAAAAGGATTGGAAGCATTCATGATTTTGTTTAACCTGGTGTTGCCATCAGAGATTGAAGAATATGTTCCCCATTGCCAATCAGTTAGGTTTAAAATTTGTGAGTGTGTGGGCACTCAGTTTTAGGCACAATCACTGCTCTTTCCGTAAATGCTCTAATAATGACAATATCAGCAAATAGGCACCAACCATTCTGTTCTCAACAATAGATTATAACACATCACTTTCAAACTCTAAAATGATCAAAATTAACTAGTTCCAGGACACCTGGATGGCTCAGTCTGTTGAGCACCTGACTTAATTTCAGCTCAGATCATGATCTCATGAGTCCTGAGAGCCCTGCATCAGGCTCCGCACTCAGCGGGAGCATGCTTGAGAGTCTCTCTCCCCAGCTCCCTCTACCCCCCCAAATAAATAAATAAATGTTTAAAAAATTAACTACTTCCTTCTTGGCCTTTAGCATAATTAGCTATTTTCCAATGTTCTAAAAGTTCTTAAAGTTATATGTTTCAGATTCTTAAAGATCTAAGAGTTATAGCTTTTCACTTAAATGGAATTGAAAATAGTCCTACTACACAGCAACAAATGAAAACTTTTTTCAATTAAAAATACCACTTTATCCATACAAATATTTTGTTTCCTAATATAGAAAATTATTGGTTTTCAGAATTAGAGCTTTCCCAACAGCATCTAAGGCAAATCATAAATAAAAGATTTTAAATTTTGTTCACCTTTTCAAATACTCAAAAGATACTTGTGATGATTACATCAACCAAAGAGTCAAGAATTCAGTGAAAAATTGGGTTTTAAGGTTTAGATCTTGTAAGACAAAAAGAAAAAAAGGGGTTTTTTTCTTTATAAAGAGGTCTGATTTAATATGAATCTCACTAAGCTTATAGGAGCTTTATTCATATTCAAAAGTGGATCAAATCATATGAATTTCTTTGAACTGATGAAATTAAAAGGAAATGGCCTGCGGGAGAGAACAAGGTACCCATGACTTCTCATCAGTGGTCTAATCAGGAAGGGGACCCGGCAGCAGTTCTAAGCGGCCCACACAATTACTTCTGGAATTTGCTGCCAGTAAAATATCTTTCCATCTCGAATTCAAGTCTGTAATTGTCACTAAATAGAATGTTCGAAGTAGAATACCAAGTGCAAAACATTCCATTAAATGTTTCTTCGTTTATGCTTTGGTATCACCCTCCCACTTTGTTTATGTTTTTACACTAACCATCTTATATACACCCTCAGGCAAATGTGCATGTATCTCAGAATAGTAATACATAAAGTGATATAGTACACATAATTATTACAACATAGCTTAAGTTTATATTTTTAGAGTGTGTAAGAACATGTGAAAAATTCCTCTCCCACAGATGAAATGTTCTTTGATATTCAGTTTTGAAAAGGTTATTAACTCTAATAAAAACTTTAAAGCTAGGGAAACTTTTACAGAATATTCCATCTATATAGTGTTTGACAAACACATATAGGAATAGATTCCAGAAATCCCAGGAAAAGAGGAAACCCTCACCACATGAAAATGTATCACACTGATGAGACAAGGCTTAACCTGGAGCCCATATCCAAATATACACCACAGTCATAGAACTATTAGCCGGATTTTGTGTTCAATTAGAGGATAAGACAAGTCACTTTCCTAGCAAAGGGGTGTGAGATTCAAATTTGATTCAGAACCTCTAACAGAGACAGAAAAATGGCTACACACATCCTACCACTTCTCTCTTATTTTTTCCCCCTCAAGAGGGAAGATGCACAAATTAAATGACAAACTGAAAAGAATAAAAATTATGTTTCCACCTAAGTTAAGATGAGATTCTTTCAACAATGAACAAATATCCACTGAGCCCCTTTTTTTATTTTAAGACTCTCGCCTGGCACCAAGATACAAGGAATATGAGAAAAAAAAATGACAAATACTTCCTGCTATGATCAATTTTTCTAGAATGCAGATATATAAATGCTACCTTTGAATTTGGGGTACTATATAAGCACTTAGTCTAACTTGGATTATGGAAGAGAGTGAAGTTGGAAGGATACCTGGTAAAAGAAAGAAATGACGTAAGTTAGCCTCTTAAATTACTCTGGCATCTTTACTCAGTTTGAACCTTGTTCAAATAATTCTAAAAGCCTATAGTCTTCCTTCTGTCACATTCTGTTTGTTTCTCTAAAATATTTCTTTTCTATTCCGTGAATTAATCAAAACTTTTTTATATTAGCTGGATGTTTCCTTAGTTATTAAATTGTGTATTTTTCTGTAAAGTGTGAAGCCACATTGATCACCAACTGCTGAGAAGAAGGAATAGTAATAGAGACAACATTCACACCTCTGTAGCCAACCCCTCTCTCTTCTAGGAAGCCTCATCTATCAGGGAATAACATTTCTCAACTTAGTGTAAGGACACCTATGGTCCCTTCCATCCAACAACACAATCCCTTTTGCAAATGGAATAAAAGAAAAAACATAATCATGGAGAAAGACCATAGAGTGTCAATAAATATGTAATAATTGAATCCTTAAATAAGAAATTGACAAATTTACAGGATCTCTTGTATTCTTTCTAAGCCTTAAGTTGAATCTACTGAGAAAATCACCCTGATCCAAATCTACCTCAGTCCTTGAAACATCACTTACAGTGGAAGCTCATCCAGTCCCCTAATTCTCCAGAGTTCAGATTAAGATGTTGTCCTGTCACTGGGTCACAAACTGGGGAATTCTCCACATGAAATATGAAACTGGCCCCCATATATGGAGGGCAAGAAGAAACGAAAGAAAGAGGCAGGCCACTCCAGATTGGTTGGTGGCAGTTTCCATAAGCTAGGAAACTTACATACTACACTTGCCTTGGATAGCCACAAGACAAGCAGGTCTCTGCAAAGACCCTCCAGAATCTTCACTCGCCAGAATTTTCACAGTTCATAAAGAAGCCTTAACTTGGTTCAGTCATGGGGGCTCAATAACATCTTACTTTCTCAAAGCTATGTCATTAAAATAGTTCCAAGTGTGGGAAGGGTAGGCAGAATGTACATTCCAAGGACAGGAAGAGATGAGGAGTTTCCAAATGTCTGGGGCCAGCTCATGAGTCAACCAGTGCTCACATCCTCAAGATGACCTCTTCCAATACCTGCCTACCAAAACTAAAATCAAGATCAAAGATCTCAGGAATGATCCCCGGGCTCCTGTGTGCTTTCCTTGAGTCACCCATATTGTCAGTGTAATTTTTTGCTTCATATTTATCTTTCTGCTCTGATTTCTACTCCATGGAATTACTAGTTACCTTGCCTTCCCCAGTCTTCTACACTGCAACCTCTTCCTGAATCCTGCTCTGCCCCACATTCTTTGCCCATCCTGACACACCCATGCACACAGACATAAACATAGACACATATGTTAGGACATGACAGGTTCAATTAGAACCTTTAAGAGCTAGATCTTGCTCTTCTTATTTTTCTCCCCATTCTACTCTGCACATACTGTTATGGGTCCTTATATGAAATAACCTATTTCTCAGAACCTCATTTCAGTTAAATGTCCCAGTCCCCTCACCTTGCTCTGTAAATCCTCATATAGCTATGTACACCACTAGGGAACCCTTTCTTACTATTTGTGCAAATTTAATTTTTATTTGTCATTTGTATAATCTTATTTAACATGATTTACTAAGTGCTTTCTATATGCCAGGAATTTCTAAAGACCTTATATTCATCATTTTTTCCTCTAGTATATTCCTAGCAGATAGGATGGCACATAACACATATGCCTAATTAATATTTGTTGAATGATAACATGACGTTACCCCAATTTGCAGGAGTAAAATTGACTTAGAGACATTAGACAACTTGATCAAAAGGCAGAACTCTTTGGACTCAGCTTCCTTTTCAAAATTAGTCTTTGCAGCTGCAGTTGTTATCCCAGCTCTCTATGTCGACTACTCTTGGGTTGTTCTTTTGTTTTTCATGTTTAAGGTCACACCATGACAATATCTTTCCTTTTTCTCCGATTTTACAAGCAAAAGCTATAAGGAATGTAATCATTTAACTGCACAGAACCATGCATGTACCTTGTGAATCAGGATATTATTTTAAAATATTATCTAATATATTTTCCTTCTCAATAATTTTAGCTGCATTTTTACCATTAAGTCTAAACTAATTTATCCAACTATAAACATACAATTTTTTCTGCAATTCACTGCATAGAAATTATAGGCCAGTTAAAAAGAATAAGCTGAGAGTCATTACCCTAGAGAGGAGTATAAAAAGAAACTAGAAAGAACCAAGACTCAAACTTATGGCACTGAGTTCCAAAAGAAATTTGAGAAACTGATTAAATGAAGCTAAAGAGAGAAAATATAATAAATGACAAGCAGGAGTATACTTTTTAAATAAATGGCCCTCAATTACTTTCCTTTATATAATGATTTACCATTGATAATTTTTCATTTACTATTACACAGAATCATATCATCTGAGCTCTTCCAGGGTACATGTGTGTACATGCATGTATGTGTGTGTGTATACATTTCATTTGCCGAATTTTGTATATACTTTAGAATTCTTTAATAAACTTATTTTTATCTTTTAATGAAATTTCATTTTTAATAAATAATTATAGTGCTAAACTTGAATTTTCAATGAGGAATTAAATTCTATTTAAACTTTGAATTTTAAAATCTATAACATCACAATTTTTAATCTATATCACATTATTAAATCCAAAATTAAACATATAAACTTTTTTTCTCCCATCATCCTCTGTAGGATAAAGATTGAGAATTCAAATTTAATTTATGAAAAATAGGTCTCTGGATTTCAACATTGAGACTATGAGGTTTATGTATTCATGGTCTTGTAATTTGAAGAGATTAAAAGTAATGATAAGAGAACCCTTTTGAATTATTAAATAGAAATATTTTTCCAAAAGTTCTAAATCATATACTCTGTATATGGCGAAAGAATATTCAGAAATAGTATTCTGAATAGCCCAGATTCCACTTAGCAAAATGCAATTACATATACTTACCCCCCCCCTTTATTTTACAGGGCAGATAGAAAACCTAAAAGAAAATGTTGTCAGTTAAGTATCTGCCTCTGGCTCAGGTCATGATCCCAGGGTCCTAGGATCAATCCCCACATCAGGCTCCCTGCTCAGCGGGGAGCCTGCCTCTCCCTCTCTCTCTTCCTGCCACTCCCCCTGCTTGTGCTCTCTCTCTGTTAAATCAATCAATCTATCTATCTTAAAAAAAAAAAAGTAAAACAACAACAACAAAATAGTGTCTAAGCTAAAAGAGGTAAGGCTATTAGGCTTTCTTAATTCATCCCAGGGTAGTGTTCATTCAGAGACAACTCCTACATTTCCATCTGCAAAATCACTGTAAGATAGTATGTATAAAAAACGATAATCCAGAAATACTTTAAAAGCTTCTTTATTAATGACAGTTTGACTTTGACCACATACTCTATGATGTAGGAAAGGATACTGATATTTGAAAAAAAAAAAAAATACCCCAGTCATAAAGGCAAAAACAAAGGATGGTCATATCAACTTCTAGTTTACCTGAAAAATAAAAGTCAGTGAACATAATTCTGGTAGTTTAAGTATTACTAATAATATTAAACTTTTTTATGTGTGCTACAATTTTAAATATATGTTTACAGTATGTCAATACTATAATTAGAGAAGCTATCAGTCAATATGACAGTGTTTATGTCCTTGCAGAGGTCTCCCAGCTAATAAATATCAGATCCATCACTGGAATCCAGGGTCTTCTTTTACTAAACCATGCTCCCAGATTAAGTCTCTGAGTTAAGAAAGGATTTTTTTTAATCACTAAGGGAACTCTCTCTTAATCACATTCCTGCCAATCTTCATTTCCTTCATGGTACATATAATCACCTGTAATTTTTTTTTAATGTATAGCTAGAAAATGTACTCCATAAATGTGGTACCATGCCCACTCTGTTTTCTATTATCTTGAAGAATCCATAATCTGAAGTAGACACCTCTTAAATTTGCCTGATTAAATAACAAATGCAAAGTCCATTTGTTTTGCTTTTTCTTTTCTTTCCTTCCTCTTTCTTTTTTTCTTTCTTTTTTCTCTTTCTCTTCTTCATTCTTTTTTTTTTTTTTTTTTTTGGTAAAAGAACAGTCTAGCATATTTCTATTCACAACTTAGTTTCACTACTAGAAAAAGAAGTCATGAGAAAATATATGTTTTGGTGTAGTAGAGGAAATTCTGGGAAAATACATGTTTACAGTTGTAGGAACAGTGAAGGGTCTGAGATTTTACCCTACACACAAGCTAACAATTTAGCCTGCCACTGTTTCATAGATGTTGACAGAAGCCACAAGACTCCTAGGTTAGAGGAAAAGGAATTTATTACACATGGCACATCAGGCAGCATGAGCTTCAAGATCCCTTCAGTTCCCCATACTGCCCAAGACCCATAAGATGGTGCATAGAGGTCTAAATTCTGCACAGTGATGTGTGTCATAGCAGAGGAACCACAATCTTAGGAAACTTATAAGGGGGGTTGCTGGCAAAGTGGCAGACATTACCTTTAGTTTCTTCTTTAGAAAATAAATTTGCTATCTTCCCTGGAAGGATATTCTATCTCTATCACTTGGGGCTGTTTGCTATACAAACATCCTTGGGAAGACAGTCCTTACAAAGTTAACAATGCCATGCATAAATCCAAGAAATGAGAGGATTACTGTGTTCAAAAATAGTCAGAATCAGATAAAATATTGCAGATTTATATGTTCTTTAATTTTACTCAGGATTCTTTTCCTTTTGATTAGCATGAGTTGGTATGCATTTAAATTATAAAAGGTATGCCCCAATTTGATAAAGCTCTTGTAATATCTCAGACACTACAAAATGAACAATGTTTCAAAAGTGTTTGTGTCTCTGGGGTGCCTGAGTGGCTCAGTGTGGCGTCTGACTCTTGATTGGGCTCAGGTAGTGGTCTTGGGGTCCTGAGATTGAGTCTCACCACAGGCTCTGTGCTCAGGGCGAAGTCTGCTTGAGATTCTTTCTCTTCTTCTTCCTCTGCTCCTCCCCCTGCTCGCTCTCTCTCTCTCTCTCTCTCTCCCTCGCGCGCGCAAATAAATAAAGAAAATCTTCAAAAAAAATGCTTATGTCTCCCTATTTACATTTTTTCTGTTCTCCATTGTATGGATCTAATCTTTATAGCTTTTTAAACCTAGTGAGTAGTCTCTTTAGCAATTTTCCAACAGAGACTATGTCACTTTCTGTGTTTTAGATTCAGATATCTATGAATAAATAACCTTAGTAAGACACACTTCCAAAGTCAGTGTTGGTAAAATTCTTTGTAGATGAAAAACTGTTGATTATCGCTGTGCCAAATACTCAATGTGCCTCACCCCCGTTGTGATGACCTAACCAAAGAAATGAAACAAGAGAGGAGGTTCAAATTTCATTTGATCAGAGTGAATGAGAATGGGAATAGAGGTAGGGAATAAACTGACCACTTATGAGTGGAAAGAATTATTTAAAATATTAGTAATGTATATTCAATAGATTCAAGAATAAAAAAATTCCCAGTATCATATTTCTCATACAAACTATTACAATACAATGAAAGGAGCAATATTTAAAAGTCAAAAAACTTAAACAATTTTGTGATGCAGATATTTATGCACATAAATGGCATCAAAGAAAGACATGGCATATACTTTGAAAATTCTGTGTCAAAGCGTATATGAATACTTTTTTAAGAGATTATAGCTTTCCTACATTGGAGAATCCATTTAGTCAAGAGAGGAAGTAATTTAATTGATTTAGTAAAAAGAATATGAACATATGATCATGAATGAATTAAACAAAAAGTTTTAAAAAGTAAGCTATGATAGGCGCTTCTAAAGTAAATGAAACTGAAATGAAGAAAAGTCTAAAGTGTTTTAACCTAAAGCCTACCTAAAACTCTTACCATCAAATTAAGCTGGCATAGTAAGCGATGGATGAAGCAGAGGGTCCTAATATAAGATCTCAAGTAATCATAATATGAAGAAGGAAAAATATGCTTTAAAAGAGGGAAATAGGCAGGATACAATATCAATGCTCAGAAATCAGTTGCATTTCTATACATGAGCAATGAGACTGAAGAAAGAGATATTAGGGAATCGATTCCATTTACAGTAGCACTAAAAAATCATATGATATCTCAGAATTAACTTAACCAGAGAGGTAAAGGATCTATATTCTAGAAACTACAAATCATTGTTGAAAGATATTGAAGAAGACACAAAAAGATGGAAAAACATTCCATGCTCATGGATCGGAANNNNAATAAACATAGTTAAAATGTCTATGCTACCCAGAGCAATCTACACTTTCAATGCCATCCCGATCAATATACCAATGACATTTTTCTAAAAGCTGGAACAAACAAGCCTTAAATTTGTGTGGTACCAGAAAAGACCCCGAATCGCCAAGGAAATGTTGAAAAGGAAAAACAAAGCTGGGGGCAACTACATCCATGGATCATATATTCGTCTAGAAACACAAAGGAGCAACTGTGGCAGGAACTCCCCAGAATGCTGCATCATGGGACTTGGCCCAGTGTTAGGGCAGACCATTCTTCCCAACTCTTAGTTTCCAGAAGAGCATTGCCTGAACACTCCTGATCTCTTTCTCTTCCTTCTTCACTTACTGCTTCCTGTCGGAGGAGATATTATCTGAATGGTAAAAATGAGGGAAAATACATGAAACAGGCATGACCTTACTCCTCCTTCCTTTCTCGTTGCAAACCACCCTACTATCTGAGAGCACAATTTGGACCAGACTCCAAGTTTAGCATTGAAGGTTCTGTCCTTGCAGAATACTACTGTGGTGTTACAGTGCCTACTGTAGCTGGACAGGTACATCTGTCTAACCCTGGATTTCATCTAGCAAGCTCATTTGTCCCTCACACTAAGCTATTTCCCCCAAGCTACTCCTTATCAGGAATAAAGGCAATATTTTTTTAATTTTAATTTAAATTCAATTTAGTTAACATATACTGTATTATTAGTTTCAAAGGTAGAATTTAGTGTTTCATCAGTTGCACTCAACACCCAGTGCTCATTATTTCAAGTGCTCTCCTTAATGCCCATCGCCCACCTACCCCATCCCCCCACCAACCTCCCCTCCAGCAACCCTCAGTTTGTTTCCTATAGCTAAGAGTCTCTTATGGTTTGCCTCTCTCTCTGTTTTCATCTTATTTTATTTTTCCTTCCCTTCCCCTATGCTCACCTGTTTTGTTTCTTAAATTCCACATACAAGTGAAATCATACTCAGCCATCAAAAAGAATGAAATCTTGCGATTTGCAACAACGTGGATGGAACTAGAGGATATTACGCTAAGCAAAATAAGTCAGTCATATAAAGGCAATGTTTTGTACTCTGCTTTATAATTCAACTGCTTCAGAACTTGGGTAGGGAAGATGGTTCTATTTATTCTCCTCCTCAAAATCTCAACTCCTTGATGAAGTCCCAAAAATTCGTTTTTTCTTTTGTTTCCCTTGTCTTTGGAGACATGTCATGAAAGAAGTTGCTGTGGCTGATGTTGAAGAGGTTATTATGCTAAGTGAAATAAGTCAAGCAGAGAAAGACAATTATCATACGGTTTCACTCATTTATGGAACATAAGAAATAGCAAGGAGATCGGTAGGAGAAGGAAGGGAAGAATGAAGGGGGGGTAAACAGAAGGGGGAAAGAACCATGAGAGACTATGGACTCTGGGAAACAAACTGAGGGCTTCAGAAGGGAGGGAGGTTAGGAATTGGGATAGGCTGGTGATGGGTATTAAGGAAGGCATGTACTGCATGGAGCACTGGGTGTTATATGCAAACAATGAATCATGGAGCACTACATCAAAAACTAATGATGTACTGTACGGTTACTAACTAAACATAATAAACATTTAAAAATAAATAAATAAAAATAAAAGAGGGAAATAATAAGTGGAAGTGAGTCTCCTTTGCATATTAATAAGGAGAAAAGAAAAAGTTTACAAACCAAAATTTAGTCACCTGATATAATAAGTGCATAACATCAGGCAATGAATGATTAAATGGGAATCTATGGAACTAGGAGATCTATATAATAATAGGTTAATTACCAATGAGCCTTTTAGTCAGAAAGTTTCGAACGGAATCAATTTCAGAGTGCAAACAGGAATCATTTACACTGGCACCATGAGCTGTTTTAGTAGTTGTTTTGTCTTGTTTTCCCTTGGTAAATGCACAAATGCAACTATCCACTAGTAAAATAGAATTGCTGTTCACTATGTAACTACAGCAATTGCTACAACCAACTCCTTAGTGAATAAGTGACTCCTCTTCAAGGATAAATTTACATTAAAACATTCCCATTGCCAAGGAAATGACTGTCACTATGCTTTCAGAATATGAAATTTATGAAAATAATCACTGATTCCCCTATTCACATCATAGCCAAGTGTGAATATAAGCCGAGAACTCTGCTGGGGAGCAGAGTCCAGGGACATAAAAGTTTTTCTAAAATGTAAAACAGAAAAGTTAGGTAATCTCTAACTTTACTTCCTACTAAAAAATAAATCCAGAATATGACAATTCATAGTTAGACCAGTAGTTATAACTAATAGCAAGATATGAACAAGATATAGTAATAATTGACAGAAAGAAAATGCAGGTATTCTACAGCTAGGAGAAATAGGGTAGACATGAGTTTTTATATGGTCATAGTATCCTCTAATTCTCCTTTCAAAAGTACATAATGCTTTCAACTATTGTTAAAAGATTCTCTTCCATAAGCTCAATGAAGGCACAGACTATCCCCATTCTTTCCATTGCCATACAACAAATAACAATAACTATTTCATAGAATTTTAGGGGTTTTTTTTCATTTGTTCATTTTGGTTTTGGTCAACAGTGAGATGCACAATAAAGCTCAATGGGTTTTGACCAATGTGTTCAACCATGCAATGCACACCTCTAACAAGATATGACAAATTTCTAGAGAGTTACTTCATTTACCTTTCCAATCAACACTTTCCTTTTATGGTTACTTTTCTGAATTGTCATTACATAGTTTTGTGATTTTTAGACTTTGTATTTGAAAAGCATCTGATAGTACCTTTTTATGTATTGCTTCTTCAGCTCAACGTAATGTTTTAGCAACTGAACTATGATTTTGCATGCATCACAAGTCACAAGTGCATTCCTCTTTATTCTTCACTAGTATTCCATTAGATAGGTATTCCAATACTTATCAACCTCTGGTTGATAGGCTTACTAGATATATACTGCTATATATAAGAAAGGGAAAAAAATAAAAATAAACAAAAAACCCTGAAGAAGTTAATTGCTAGCAGACCCATCTTTCAAGAAATGTTAAAATAAGTTCTTCAGGTAGAAGGAATGATATGAATCAGAAATTTAAATCTACATAGAGAAATGAAGAACATCAGAAGAAGAAAAAATAAAAGTAAATAAAATAATTTTTCCTGGGGCTCCTGGGTGGCTCAGTCGGTTAAGCATCTGCCTTTGGCTCACATCATGATCCCAGGGTCCTGGGATCTAGTCCCACAATGGGCTCCCTGCCCCGCTGGGAGTATGTTTCTCCTTCTCCCATTCCCCCTGTTTGTGCTTCCTAGCTCTCTCTCTATTTCTCAAGTAAATAGATAAAATCTTTAAAAAATATATATTTTCCTTATTCTTAACAGATCTAAAAGGTAACTTTTTAAATTAATAATGAATTAATTAATTAAATTAAGAAATCAGTAGCAGAAATATAGTGTGAGCTGCAAATAGCAATTTTCTCCAAAGTATACACTATGCAAAGGGGGGGGGGGTTAAAGAGTTAGTGGAGACATCTGAAAATACTACCTTAGCCCGATGATCAAGGTTAACATCAACAATAATAAGTCATGCTCATAGTATGTACCTTTGAAATTTTGTGATGAAAATGGAACTTTACCTTTGTATCCTTCCTCCCAAAAAGCCATAGCCCTAGTCTAATCATAAGAAAAACAACAGACAAATACCAATTGATTGACATTCTACAAATTACCTGGCTATTACACTTCAAATCTCTCAAGTCATCAAACACAAGGAAAGCCTGGAAAATGGTCACGACCCAAAGGAGCCTAAGGAAATATGGCAACTAAGGATAATGTGTTTTCCTGGATAGGATCCTGGCGCAGAGTAAAGACATAAGGGAAAAAGCTGAGGAAATCTAGAGAGGAATAATTTAATTTTAAGGTATTGACATTGGTTCATTTATTGTAACAAATTTATCATATAAATTGAAGATGTTAATAATGGAGGAAACTGGGTATGAGGAATATGGAAACTCATTGCCCTATCTTTCCTTTTTTTCCCTGTAAATCTAAAACTTTCCTGGAATCAAGTTTATTTAAAATATATTGATTATCTCACAGAATATTTAAAAAATTTTGAGTCAAAGTAATGAACATACCCATTACCTTTCAAATTTTCATTGTGTCCCTTTATGATTTCCTACACTGCCCTCTCTCCATTTTCAGGCAATTACTAATATGCTTTCTGTTACTACGAACGAATTAATTCAAAGTTTCCTGTTGTGTATAAATTAAATGCTATGGGGTGTGCCCTTTTTGGTCTGGTTTCTTTCATTCAGCATAATCACTTTGGGATCCAGTCATTTAATTATATGTATCAACAGTTCAGCTCATTCTTTAGTGTTTCTTAATTACATTATTTATATGGATGCGCCACAGTTTTTCTATCCATTAAAATATTCACCTATTAGTGGGCATTTGGAGTTTGGGGATATTACATATAAATCTGTTAGATACATCACTGTACATGTTTCTATATGTGTATATGTACTTTATTTCCCTTTGATAAATACTCAGAAGTAAAATGACTGCATTATATGCATATACATTTTTCAAATGACTAATGACGTTCCAAATCTTTTTATGTGTTACTTGCTCTCCATTTATTTTCTTGAGCCAGGTGTCTGTTCAAATCTTTTGCTTATTTTTTTTACATTGGGCTGTATTTTCTTGTTATTCATTTTAGTAAGGTATGACTGACATAGAACATTATATTAGTTTCAAGTGTACAACATGATTCAGTATTTGTATATACTGTGAAACAATCACCACAATAAGTCTAGTTAAGATCTGTCACCATATATAGTTACAAAAACTGCTTTCTTATGAGAACTTTTAAGATTTACTTTCTTATAAACTTTTAAATGTACATTATAATATACATTATAGTATTATTAACCATAGGCACCATACTATATATTACATCCCCAAGACATACTTATTTTATAACTGGAAAGTTGTACATTTTGACCATCACCTATTTCGTCTACCCACCACTCCCTGCCTCTGGCAACCAACAATCTGTTCTCTGTATCAGAGCTTTTTTTTTTCCTCATCTGTATAACAGTAGAAATTATAATGGGTAATAGTTTCTTGTTTTAAATCTCTATTGTTATTTCATGATGATATTGGGGAATAGAGGACTTTCCCATCAAATCCATCTCATATGAAACAACAAATATGATTGGAAGTCATCAGAAACAATTTTTATTCAAAAAAGGTCATAAGCAGAGTAAGTAGACCTTACCACTTTGAAATAGGTTCTGGATCAAATAAATTCTTTGAATCTACCCTCTGAAATTTCAGGTTTCCAGTTTTGTTTGAACACAGAGACAAAAAAAAAAAAAAGAATTTTCTTGACAAGCATAAAACTGAAATAACATAATCAGAGGACTCAAACCACCAGAGTAGTATCTAAATACAGTGTGTACTTGTTTTACATAGAAAAATAAGGTTAGCCTCTTCTAACATTTGTTTGTGTCCTGAAATTTTTACTCTATTTTTGTTTTAAAATAATAAAAAGGGGTCCCTGGGTAGCTCAGTCAGTTAAGGATCTGCCTTCAGCTCAGGTCATGATCCCAGGGTCCTGAGATGAAGCCCCTGCTTTTCCTCTCCCTCTGCCTGCCACTCCCCCTGCTTGTGCTCTCTCTCTCTCTGTCAAGTAAATAAATAAAATCTTTAAAAAAAGAAAAATAAAATAAAATAATAAAAAAATTAGGCTTTGCTAGTGAAGAATATGCCTTCTGACTATTGACAGTAACCCATTATTAACACACTTAACCAGAAACACAATAATTCTAAGATCTTCCAGATATTATATGAAATCACAGATAAATGGGCAAAGAAATAATCAAGCAGATTTTACCATTGAGTGAATATGACATTTGAGGCTACTTGTATCCTCCAAAATAAAAACTTCCTTAATGATTCAGCCAAAATCTTCTTGTAGACATAGGGCTTCCAGTGTTAAATTGGTTGACCAACCTTCAATGTGATGAGTATGATAAAATAAAAATCAATTGTTACATTGAGATGGAGACCTACGATTATATTTTTTATATTTGAACGTCAAAGGTATCATTTATTGATTCTCAACACAAAGCCACTGAGGAAAAATCAGTTTAATATTTTTTGAAATTACTAAAAAAACAAACTAGCTCAAATGACTTTTACCAAAAAATATCATTGTATATCATCGCATTATTCATGTTTTCTAAATTAGATATACAGCATGTTCTTGCACTTGAGTGTAATTAACATAGCAAGTAACTTTCTTTGTAATTAAACTTTCATTGTTTTTTATTAAAATGTTGATAGGTGTGGTACATTGTGCCTTCACTTTTAACTTCTCCCTTTTGTTTTCTGGCAGCAGGCAAGGTGTCTTGCTGTCTCTGTAATATTAATG
Source organism: Ursus maritimus (assembly GCF_017311325.1). Lineage (NCBI taxonomy): Eukaryota > Metazoa > Chordata > Mammalia > Carnivora > Ursidae > Ursus > Ursus maritimus. Next base: position 31,833,170 of record NW_024423344.1, on the reverse strand, counting down.
GTTGAACACTTCTTGCAAAGAATGGAATATAGTGTGCTATAGGAATTGCATACAAAATCTTCAGTGAATGGAAAAAAGACTCTGGGACCTTGGATGTCAGTTCCAGGAGAGACAAATTTACAGGTATAACAATCTGTCTTTTAAAACTGACGTCTAAGGTCCTAGAGGCTTTTCCCCTTCACTAAGGATTTTTCATGCATTTCCTACAATATGAAAAAACTGTGAGTGTAACATTTAGACATTTTTCCTGCACATAAAATGGACATCCTGGTTCTGTTCTAGGTCCATACACAAAATGTTATTTAATATTAGATTAAAACTTTATCTTTAATTAAAAAAACAGACTTCTACACCTCTGCAATAAAGAAGTCTTAAAAGCTTGCTCGGCAATTTCATATTTCACCAGGAACTAATAACAAAGCAGCCATCTGCCCTTGTAGCTCAGCAGGCACCAAGTGAGGTATGTTCTCTTTGGGGCTCACTTGAAGGGGTACGGTTATCACTCAGAGAACTGCAGCACAAATACAAATGACTTGCATCAGTGGCCTGAAGGGCTAAGTGAGCTTTTCAAAGTGACATTTGCCATGAAATATCTAGGGTACTGATGAAAAATAATAACTGTGGTTCAAGGCTAAAATATTGGACAACACAGTACTAGGGGAATTATGCTAAAACTGTTGGAAATGATATTAAAGTACTGATCAATCAATAGGGTCATGTAGGTACAAGGGCTGATTCCACTTACAAAGTAATAATTTCTTTTCGAAGATTCATTTCTGTTTAGGACCAAAATGACATTACTTTGTCAGATTCAAGCAAAAGAGTATAACAATTTGGATTCCACCAATCCATGAGTATGGTATACATCACTTGATTTATTTAGTCTTACTTTTCTTTTAGCTATGTTTTGTAATTTCCAGTCTATAGGTCTTATACGTATTTAATTGTATTCATCACCAAATATTTCATGTTTTGGATACTGTTGCATATAGTACTTTTAAATTTTAATTTCATGTTTCATTGCTAGTAATGTATCTTAACAGTGGTGCCGTTTACCCATAAATACATACTTTTCATAATTCAGTGACCTATACACTTAAAAATGGTGAATTTTATTGTATGTAAAGTATGGCTATAAAGTTAGTTCAAGAATAGTTCTGATAGGGGCACCTGGGTGGCGCAGTCATTAAGCGTCTGCCTTTGGCTCAGGGCATGATCCCAGCGTTATGGGATCGAGCCCCACATCAGGCTCCTCCGCTATGAGCCTGCTTCTTCCTAAATAAATAAAATCTTAAAAAAAAAATAGTTCTGATAAGGTAGTACTTCTTTATAGGATTTTGCCGACAAGTGAGATGATTCTTGTAACACGCTTATTACGCTTCCAAACAAAAAATATGTACTTGACAAAAATGAGCTATTATTATTTTTGAATTCTGTATTGATACTTATTTTCTTTACCATAAGTTAAATGGTCATTGTAATATTCATACTTGGGAATTCATACAGAATATTATTTGCATATATAAACATGATATATTACTGGACATTTTAAAACTATTTTAACTTTATTGACATAAGATCCTGTAAAGACAGGAAATGTCATTCCTTGGTTTAATCCTGTAATCTGAGCCCTTTGAAATTATTCTTGGTTTTGTACTTTTAATGTTCCTGTTCACATCTCGGTCTTGCTTGCCCAGAATTCAACACTGTTTCACTTCTGACTTAATAACAGTTATGCTCAGAAAATTTTCATTTGTGTGCTGTACTCACATTTTTCCTCAAAGTTATTTGGTGACACAAAATACCTCCTAGTCTAATCTTAGAATAGGGTAACTGTGTAGTATTAGATACCAAGTTTTGTTGTGTTCATGTGCTTCACCATTTACTATTACATCAAATGTCTCTTCTTCCATCTACCACATTCTTGGCAGTAGATATTCAAATCCCTCTTGGGTGTACTTACCTCTATGCAATATTAATTATGGTAATAAAATAGGAGTAATAGTAATAATTAGATATATAATGTACTGCATGGCAGGCAGTTCTAAGTGTTTTCTATATGTAGACCATTTAATCCACAAAACATGTATGAATTGGGTACTAATTATACTCTTATTTGCAGAATAGTTAGGACAGTGATTAAGTGTTTTCCTAACTTCTCATCTCATAATATTTGGGCAGCTTTAAACGAAGAGAGTCTGAGTCCAGTAGCCAGGATCTCAAACATTATATTATTTTACCAACCATTCAAAATTCTCTTTTTAAATAAGATGAGTAACTTTAGTTACAATGAATTATGGGACTTAAATGATCCATGGTTAAATCAGTGCATTTTATATCCTCAAGCTAAAACATAATGATGGACATTGATCTTATATTTTTAATATTTAAGTTCAAGGTGACTATGTATTCAAAACTCACTTTCAAACTTACATGATATAGCTTCACAATCTACCTTTAAAATGTTAGTCCTCCTTGGGCAATTAACTTGGTTTCCAAGTAAGAGTGCATGACATTATGTTTTCATAAAACAGGATATGTCCCTGTGCTTCAATTAACTTGTATCTTAAAGATATGCATTAGCTGTAGGTTCTTAGATGACTTCAAGAAGTTTTGGCCACATAAATTTTGAGGGTATTTCTGAGTGAGTTGCCTAAACATAATGAATATACAATTAATAATATTTTACAATTTGAAAGAATGAAGACAGTATTTTTGCCTGTATTATTCCTGGTTCTTCAAATAATGGCTATGATATTGCATTTAATTAGGTTGAACTCAGTCAAACTCAGTTAATATATACATATCTATAAGCCTTCTTAGCTTTTAATATTAAAACATGACTACCAGAAAATACACAAAAATCACAATTGCTCAGATCAATCTTCATTTTGGATGAATACTTTGATCCAAGTAAAATCCTGTTAAGAAGCTCATGTGTAATTTCTACTTATGATGATGAAATGAAATCTAGTTTGATTCAATATATTACATGTGAATTCTTTGAAAAGATACAGGTATTTGATTAGTGGCCTATTTGTGCTCAGTTTTATGACCTCTTTAATCACAAAATGAGTTTTTACACAGCTTTTAAAAAGTCAGTGGTGGTACAGATCTGCCTCCACCATCACATCCTAAGCTGTGCAATATGTGTCTTCTATAGTTCGATGCTGCTCTGTTTTAGGTATTTCTGAAAATAAAGCCACTGGGAACAGCTTCCAGCAAAGAAAGTGTCATGTAATAAACACCTCATTTACTTTCATTCTTCATTCGAGTTTTGTTGCTGAGGACTACTAAAAATTGGCAAAGAAAGTTTTTTTTTTCTCAATATTTTAAAAAATTCAGTGCCTCCTGTGATCTAGTACCAAATAGAAAACATTTGTAATGCTTGGAGTAAATGTACAAAAACAGTAAAATTGAGATAAATGGATTCTGTTATTTGGACTTATAGCCTTTTGGAGTGAATCATATTTGATAAGGATGAGGAGGAGGAGGTGGAGCTTATAACAATAGCAGCAGCAGCAATAAGCCACTAAAAATATGACTGAAAAATAAAAAATAGTGAAGAAGGCCGGGTCAGTAAGTAGATCTGAAAATGTCATACTAGAAATCAAAATCAGTAATATTACTTTGTTAAATATTTTCCAAGTCATGAAACAGGACAAAGGGAAAATGGGAACTGGTTACTTTTACAATATCTATGCAGGAATACAAAGGGGGTCAATAAGATGCCACTATGGTCCTATTTGAATTACTGTCAATTTTGCTCACCTCTTTCATTCCTGTAACCTGAAGGAAGCCCTTGAGGTCTTAGCAGCCATTTTGAGATCGCTCTTAACACCTTTCTTCAGTCTCAGTTCAAATATTAGGAACCATACAGTCTTAGCCTTTAATTGGGACCTTAATTGGGCCTTTGGTGCCCTAATTATGAATAAGGTAATTATAGTAATTATAGGTGAATTAGAGTAGTAATTAGTAATTATAAAAAAGTCAACCTAAAGTTCGTTTGATATATACTTTCAAAATAGATGTTTAAAGTGATAACATCTCAAACATCACGATGTATTCTACTCTCTATCTTTCATTATGTAAGGATTAGAATTTCAGGAAATCAAAATTATATATATACATACATATCCAATACAAATTTAATTAGATACATATAATATATATATCTTGTAATGAGTTTAATTCTTAGCCTATATCCCATGCTTTAAAGAAAGCATGCTTGCTCTTTGTGGAAAGGAAAAAAGATTTTTTTTCCTAAATTATATGAATAATTCCCATAAATTAGTAATGATCAGTACATTTGCCTAGTCAGAAGTATTAAAATGTATGTATACGTCTGGCAACAACTTCTTTTGGAGATAATAATTTCAATTTCTTTTAAAATATATAGTCTACGGTCATAAAAACTTTTAAGGGTCTACCATAAAGTTTCTCTTAAGCCATAAAGGTTGTAACAATTGACTTAGAAGAAACAAGTCTGGATTAGGTGATTTACATCCATCTAATATCTCATTCAACCTTACAACAAACCTACAGTGATTGGGATGGGGTTGATATGCCCTTTAAAAAAAAAAAAAAGTTTTTATTTGAGTACAGTTGACACACAATGTTACTTTACTTACTTTCAGGTATACAAAATTGGAATTCAACATCTCTATATGTTATACTGTGCTCACCACAATTGCAGCTACTACCATCTGTTATCATACCCTATTACAATAGCATTTACTATATTCCCTATACTGTGCCTTTATTCTCATGACTTATTCATTCCATAACTGGAAGTCTGCTCCCACTCCCTTTCACCCACTGTATTAATCCCTCCAGCCCCTTTCCCTCTGGCAACCATCGGTTTGTTCTTTGTATTTATAGTTCTGATTCTTCATTTTGTTTTTTTATTCATTTGTTTTGTTTTAGATTCCACAGATGAGTGAGATCATATGATATTTGTCTTACTTAGTGTAATGTGACTTAGCATAATGCCCTCTAGGACCCACCATTTACCCATCCATGGATACTTAGGTTGTTTCCATATCTTGGCTATTGTAAATAATGCTGCAATAAACACAGGCAGGGCCGCATATATCTTTTTGAATTGGTGCTTTGTTTTCTTTGGGTGGGTACCTGGTAGTGATATTACTGGATCATAGGGTATTTCTATCATCAATTTTTTTTTTTTTTTTTTGAGGAAACTCCATACTGTTTTCCACAGTAGCTTTTAATCCCCACCAACAGGGCACGGAGGTTGCTCTTTCTCTACATCTTCACCAACACTTGTTATTTCTTGTCTTTTTGATTCTAGCTATTCTAAGCGATATCTCATTGGGGTTTTAATTCTCATTTCCCTGAAAATTAGTAACACCGAACATCTTTTCATGTGTCTGTTAACCATCTGTATGTCTTATGTGGGAAAATGTCTATTTAGGCCCTCTGCTGAATTTTAATCTGATTGTTGGTTTGTTGGTGTTGAGTTGTATAGTTTTTTAATATACTTTGGATATTAACCCCTTATCAGATTTATAATTTGCAAATATCTTCTCCCATTCAGTAGGATGCGTTTTTGTTTTATTGATAGTTTCCTTCACTCTGCAAAAGCTTTTTATTTTGATGTAGTCCCAATAGTTTATGTTTGCTTTTGTTTTCTTTGCCTTAGGATATTATGTCCTTTTTTAAAATATTTAAATAACTAGCAAAATATCATACAGCTAAAACAGTAAGTGACAGTGTTGAGATTTGAGCATAACTCAATTCCAAAACCCACACTCTTTTCAAAATGCCAGACCATCATTTTTATAGGTGAATTACCAAAAATATAAGCAAATGCCTAGTAATTAGCTTGAATTTCTAGATGTTTTAGAAAATTTTTTTAAAAATATTTTTTCTACCACTGTTAAATGATAAAAAAGTGCATCATTAAAGTGATTACTTCTAATATTTGACTTGCTTTCTTTAGCTATGTCTCACTTATTCTCTAACTTTTTAGCTACCAATTGTCTGTTGCTCACTTTTTTTTATCTTCTCTCATAATCCCCTTCCCATAATGATATATTCTTCTCTAATGAAATAGAATACAATTAACTCATTCTAATTTTAAGCAAATCTGATTAAACATAGCAGACACACAGCCAATTCATTTATTACAATTGTCTTGACTAAAACATTGACAAAAATAATGATAAAATTAACTAACATAGTGTAGTTCATTACTTAGACTACTTTCATTTTGTTACTGTCTTAACAGATTGCTAGGGAAATATTTATCAAACTCTCAGACAACTATCAAATCTTGGCCCAGCTACTTGCAGCTGTGTAATAGTGAGCTGCACTGCTCTTCTCAAAAATGAAGATATAAAATCTATGTTTTGAGAGTTAAAATAAGATACAATATAAAAACCACCTGACTGTATGCCCAGAAACAGAATTTGAATGGATGGTAATAAATTGTAGCCATAATTATGAAAAGACCCTAATGAAGTTTTGATGAAAATGTATCCTAGTGATTATTTATAGCCATGAAGCCCACTTCCAGTGAAGTTAAACTAGATACTCCTCTGCATATTGCCAAGCTTAACAATACTGCTGATTTAATTGAGCCTCGGGGATATCACTTACTTTTTTCAAACTTGTTTCAGCTCATATCCTGGAGGAAATTGTACTTTATTTCATTTAAAATAATAAAATATGCCAACAAGAAAATACGTTTGTGATTTCTTATTAGAATCACTATTAACATTATGACTGAAGACATCCAAGAGACCTAAAAATGCCAAAAATTTATGTCCGTTTATCTCAAGGTTTTAAATGTAAAAGTTATAACTTTTATTTTCTGTCGCCCTATCTTCAAAACCACTGATAATTTCATCAGGTTTGTCCACAGTACAGATAAGCAGAGCAAAGGCGTTCTTTATCTTTCTTACTGTTCTTCTGGTTTCTATCGTTTTAAAATTTTTTTGATAATTTGTATTTCTTTCTGCTATTATCTGATTTTGCATTTTGTCTACTTTTTCCATTAGAACCTCTAAAATACTAATCAGAAATACTTCAAATTTCTTGTCTGATCTTTCTGACTTCAGTTTCATATCTGTCTAACTCTTAGACTTGCTTTGTCTCTTCAAACTTTTTTTCTTATCCTTCTGTGTACCTTGTAATTTTTGGCTGAATGCTAGAAATGTTGTTTAGAATAGAGGACTTAGTGTTGGTTGTTTGGTTATGTATGTATGTATGTATGTATGTATGTATGTATGTATTTAAATGCTTACATAATTGTAGCATGGACACAAATAATATTAATTATCTGAAATTTGTTAAGCTCATTTTATGCCTTAGAATACAGGCCAATTTTTATAAATGTCTTATATGTACTTGAAAATATATGTTTTAGTGAACTCATATCTAGATATAAAGTTTGTAAATGATATTCAATAAACATATTATATACAGCAGTCTCTTTTTATTGTTTTTGTTTTGACTATCAATACCTTATGAAGGTATTTTTAAATCTTGTTGTATGTTGGTATATTTATCAATTTCTCATATGAAAGAGATATAAAATATGCTTTATATCTTTGAGGGTGTTATTTTCACATTTTACACTTAGAGCTATTATAGCTCCCTCATACTGAGCAGCTTTTCATATTACTCCATTACATTTTTAACTTCAAAATGGTTTTCCCCTTAAAATCTACCTGTCTGAAATTGTATAATTACATCAGTTTTATTTGCTTGTATTTGAAGGGTATTCTAATTAGTATTTTATAATTTAAACATAAGTCGGTTTTAAATTTAGGTGTGTGACTTAGAAGCAGAATATAACTACATTTTGTGTTTTGTTGAGACTCATTACAGATCATTTTTTCCCTCTAATTTCAATGTCTTCTCATTTTCTTCATATTATTTAGTTTCCAGTGATTAACTATGTGTTAATTAGCTATTATTTATCCTGTCGGAATTTGGTAAAATTCTTTGAATAATGCTGTAAAATTGTTATCCATTATATCTTCAAATATTTTGGCTTCTCTATTCTCATTTTTATTTTTTATGTAACAAAGAAAACTTTATAGTTTTCTGTTGGCTCTTTTTTATTATTACTAACATATAATGTATTATTTGTTTCAGGGGTATAGGTCTGTGATTCATCAGTCTTACACAACACACAGCGCTCACCACAACGCATACCCTCCCCAATCTTATCATTCTATTTTCCATTTTGTGATCTCTTTTTCAAATTAGCATTCATATTGACAACTCTTCTCTCTCTCTCTCTCTCTCTCTCTCTCTCTCTGAGTTACATATTGAATAAGTTCTTCAGGTTTCCCTGCCTTCCCACGCCCACTTTTGGTCCACCAATTTTCTATTCATTTTATACAATCTGCTATGTATAATATAATCCATCCTTTTCATGTTTTTACTTTAACTGTGTAGTATTTAATTGCATGATTCAACTTCAACTTTAATCCACCAATCATGTATTCAGTCAACTATTGTATTTTATTTTTAAATTTTTCAAATTTTTTCTAATTATTTGATCCTTTATATGTAGTTTTTTCATTCTTACTTGAAATTTTAAGAACTTGTTTTTTTAGCATTACATATATTAAAATATGAGTTTTATGTTCTAAAACATAAAGCCTTTGTATGTCTCATCCTATGACTTTTTTTCCCTTGCCTTCACTTTTGGTGCATTATATTCTACATGCTTATGATTTTTTTTAATTTCAAGTGATTTTTTCCTCTGAACTTTATAGAAGTATTATGACACTGAGCTTAAGTTAAATTTTTTCAGAACGGATTTGTCCTTATACCTGTTGATTACTCAAGAACAGTACGACTTGGAAGACTATGAGATTCTCACCTTGATACAATGGATTATTCTTTAAAATTTTCTTTGGTTTGTTGACTTTTTCTTTTTTTGTATATTTTTGCTGCAAAGTGGGGTAATCTGAACTACAAAAATCATATGAGGTCCATTAGGTGTTACATATTCTCCAGGGAAACTTCCTCCCTCCCTATCCTACGTATTAAAACATCAAGATAGGCAGGTTTCATTATTGTCTACCTTCAAGAGAGTTTATTTCTTGTTCACATCTGCATTGATTGTATGGTCAAAACTGATTACAGTGTTGAGCATGTGTACACATGTATATTGTGGGAGCAGGAGGATCTTTTGTTAGATTCCATCTTGGACAGAACACAGGATTTATCTTGGTTCATTGCATCCCAGACAGCCATTGTGTCAGAAGCTAAAGTTCTCCCAGGATTGATCCTTTAATACCTTTTTTTGGACTCTGTTTGATCTTTACTTTTGTGACTTCTCAGCAATTAATATAAAGAACTTTAGTTTTTACAAATGGCAGCTATTCCAAGATACCTAGTTTTATATACTATTAGGAACAGAAGTCACAAATCAGTTTTTAAAATTATAAAACAAGCATTTAAAACTGCAAATTTTTACACTAGAGTTACTCTTAAAAGAGCAGGATTACTTTAATAGCTCAGAGTAACTTCAAAGTGCAAATCAGCTTAGGAACTAATTTGTAAGAGTAAAATATCCAACTATATCTTCCTTATTTACACCCTATGTTTAAAAAATCTAATCACCTAGTGAAAAAAAAACTTGAAAATACGAGTTTTCTACTTTTAAAAGCTTTAATTGCTGAGGGTAATGACTCTGAAAAGAAATTATATTTTTATTGCCTGGGACGTTTCTTCCATAGCAGAATCTGTTCATCATAGCAGTGTAAGTCTTGGGGGATTGTGTTAATGGACCATGCTGCCACCAATAAACACCTTGAATTGGTAGTTATTTCAGAGAAAAAGGAAGTCACTCTTTTATAGACTGGGTCTTTCAAATGCACTGTGAAATAAAGGGCACATAAGCTTAAGAGTAATTATTCCCATTATGCATACTTTTATGACTCAAGATACTGAGATAACAAGGAAAATAATGTAAAATAAGCATGTATGGAAAGTTCATCAAGGATGAGATTCTCAAAGAGTGTATTAGATGAAGAAATGTGAATAAATAATACACCTATAAAATTTTTAAAAATCAATCATGTCATGATATAAACAGAAATATTTTATTAATTAATACTTAGTAAGTGACTAAACTGCTTCTTATGACAGATTATATATTGGGGGGGCATTAGTCTTTTACATCCAGTGTGTAAGTTCTATTATTCAGGATACTTCAAAAAATTCAGACTTTTTTATATTAAAAGTAAATCTCCATTATCTAAAGGAAAAATAACAAGTTATTAAGACTTAATACTAAAGTAAAGTCTCATAGAAACCATTCTGGATAACTTCCTCATCCCCTACTATGTCATCTCCTCAAAAGAACTTTTAATTTTTTTAAAGATTATATTTATTTATTTGAGAGAGAGAGAGAGCAAGCACAAGTGAAGGGAGCAGCAGACTCTCCACTGAGCAGAGAGCCTGATATGGGGTTTGATCCCAGGACCCTGGGATCATGACCTGAGCCAAAGGCAGATGCTTAACCGACCAAGCCACCCAGGTGCCCCTCAAAAGAACTCTTAAATAAAAGAAGATAAATATTGCCACCATGTTCAGTTACATGGGATGCTTTGGAACACATAAAAATCAAGAATTATCTTGTCCTTCAATTATATACTTTTGAATATACTGTAAATTGAAATCTGGGTGGGCAGATTTTTCACCAATTTTCATGTCACCCTTGCTGAGGGGCCATGCTAATCTTCCCTGTATCGTTCCAATTTTAGTATATGTGCTGCCAAAGTGAGCACTGGGCAGGGAGATGTTTCAATATAAAATACTTTAAAATTGAAGGGAAGTGAGGAAAAATGTTTAGTTTATTGAATAAAGTTCACTGACAACCTAAGTATTTCAAAACTATCAATATATTTAAATGATCAAATATACCATCGAGCCATCACATTAGATACCTTACTTAATTTCTGGCAATTCTTGCCATTTTTCAAGGGTTTTCTTTTAGTGAGTACTTGACCTCAAAGCAAGCATTCTATCTTTTGAGTTCCTGGACTACTTACCTTTTACTTATGACTAAAATTAGTTGTCAATTTATTAGTTATCACTGGGATAGTAAAACTGGATTTTACATAAACAGTGAAGAGAGATCCTTAAGAATTAGGGACAGTTAAAGATCACCAGGTTTCCAATAACCTTAGTCTTAAAGGAAGAATTAGAGAACCATCAGTGAATGTTGAAGAAAGCATTCCAGAAAAAAACAATTAGAATGTGCAAAGTCATGAAGGCATAGAAATGCATAATTTTTTTAAAAGATAATTTTTGGAGGAGTGATATGTCCTCCTGAATTGGGTGAGTTTTTGATGATGTAGCAAGAGTATGAGGCTAGAGAGCAAATCTGGGGCCAAATTATTGATGGCTTTAGGGAGCCTGTTCTGCAAACACAGAAGTGACAAATCAAGTTTTATATTTTACAAACATCTTAGGGTCTTTAGGATGGGGTGCAATGACAGGATCATATAGGAAAATGTTGCAAAAATACAGGTGAAAAAAATTGAATTAAAAGAGGTCACCATCAGTATAAGGAGAGGGCTGATTTGGAAGGTATTAAAGAGATAACAGATACTGATAGCTAATCTATGTGTCTGGCAAATAAAACAAAATTTGTCTAGAACTACACTGTCCAAAAACATGTCCTCTAGCCACATACACATTTAAATTCATATTAGTTAATATTAAGAAAATTTAAAGTTCAGTTCCTCAATAGCATTAGCCACATTTCAAGTGTTCAGTAGTCATATATGGTTAGCAGCTACCACTTTAGAAACCATTGATATTGGACGGTGCCAGTGTAGAGTGAATCCCAGATACCTAACATGGGCTACCCATGATTAAGAGTAAGTACTCAATATTTGCAGTCACTCTGAGTGGGAGATGGATGTAATGCTGCAACTGTACTTTCAGGTACTGCACTTTCAGGTAGGACCAGGATATCCTGCAGACCCAGATGTAAACCAGGCTCCAGTGTGTTATTTCCAGTTAACCGGTTGTATGAGGTAATAGGTGTGGACTGATGGAAAGGAGGCAATGAAGAAGAAATCAGTTTCAAAAAAAGACTGAGACATTTCCAATATGCAACTTACTTGTATATTCTGGCCTTGCCCAACCCATTTTTTATGTATTATTTCTACTTGATGATAATTGTTGCAAACGTCCAACTTTAGAATAAATAGTCAGACACAGAAAACAAGCTGCATGGTCATCTTATGTCCCAGGCAGTACCAGCCTCCCTTTTAATGAAGGTGTTGGTGACCTGGATTTAGTCTAGAAACTGGGTTCAAGGCCATGATTTTTCATCATACTGATTCAAGTCAGATTTTTGGCCACCAGATTTAGAAGGCTTCTCTCTTTTATGTAAGTCATGCAATATTCTAGTATGCTCTCCATCTCTTTGATTTCTTGGGAGGTCAAGATCAATGAGGTGCTACCAGAAATCTCTGTGGGCCAATTATGTCCTTGCTGTTCTTCATAGTAAATTGTTGAAAGATATTCTCTGTGAATATTTTCATGCATTTACATAATCCAGGCTTTCCAAGTAAAGAGGATGTTTGAATAACAAAGGCTTTGGAAGCTAGAGATAATGTATCACTCTGAAGAGATTTACAGGATTGTCTCCCTGGAGCCATTTCTTTACTTTCATGTTGAGATCTCAGTCAAGAAGAATTAGTATCCCTCCTTGCAAGTGCCTGCTCCCCGGGAGATTATCAGAGTTTTTAAGCAAAGGAAGACTCATGTCCTCAGAGACAGGTGCTCAGGCTACTTAAATGGCACAAGGAGGCTTAGAGTTATTACAGGTTCAAGTTTCCTCTACATTCAACCTGTTCATGGGGTTAAACTCCAGTTTAATAAAGCAGGAAATGACATGAGAGGCAGTAAATTGATAACTGCCACAAAAATAGAATTAATTTTTTGCAAAAGGAGAAATTGCCAACAATTACTGCAGATGTAAAGGTCTGAATAAGATTGTGCCAAGAAAACAAGTTGGTTGGCTCAGAAATAGCCAATATTTTACTCCACCCCTCACTGCTGGTGAAACACAATTTATCAATACATTCTCCATCCTTGAACCCTATTGAGATACAAACACAATCTTTCTCAACAAAACATTATAAGCACAATAGTCACTTCATGCCTAAAATAAAAATTCCATTTTGAGATAATTTGATATAATAAAATATGTTTAATACAGACTGATGATATTTGCTTGCATTTAATAAAAGCTCTCATTAAAATTAATGCCTGTAATAAGGTATGAAGATGGATAGTACACCTAATACTATTTACTTTTTTGTGGAAATTGAGGAACACAAAAAATTAAAAGACCCCAAACCACTGAATGGTTTAAGAATTAAATTTTCATTTGTTGTTTCATTGTTGTCCAACATATATTACTTCTTTTATGACAACAGCTATTTTCATGAATTATTTTCCTTTTTCTCATGCAGGGCAATGGACACTAATCATCACACTACCGCGTTACATATTATATGATGGTAATCTCCATCTCAAAGTCCAAGGGAAAATAGATACATATTTCACTATGTAAGGGAAAGTGGATATATGTTTTCCAGGTAATGGGGCTTGCCAAAGTTAGGAGAATATGAGATAAATAATGACTAATTTTCTTTTAAGTCAATTGAAAATAAAAGGTAAAAACTTTCCAATCATCCTTTTATTCCACCTGCCATTTTCATGCTTTATTACATCAAATGTTCCACTCCTTCTCAGCCATTTCACTCACCAAAAATTATCCATATTCTTCTATATTAACCTAAGAACCGCTGGCATATGCACTGCTTTGGTGCTTACCTAGTAGGATAAAAATTTCCCACAAATTATGTAGGCTGTTCTTCTGCCTTCCCATTCATGTGTGCACCACTTGTTATGCTGATAGTTCTTCACCCATTCCCTGCTGTGGGTACTACTTCCCCACCTTGAGGTTATAATGCAAAGTAACCTAGCTGTTTTATATCTATCTAAGTTCCTTTTGTGTCTGTCACTCTGTAAATATTCTACCAACATTGCAGTCTCATGAGTCAAAATATGATTAAAATAAATATTATTTTTATTATATTGTTGAAGGACTACGTATAAACCAATGTGACTAGTAGTCACAGTCATGAGAATGATTGGTGAAAAGAAAAAAAAAGAAAAGAAAAAGGATGGTTTTCTTAGACTTAAAGCTTTTGCTGTTAGCTATGGTCACATGCTTATCTCAATGGCTATTTCCGTGAGAGCTACATGTGGATAAATGAGGGAAAACTGTAGTCCGTTGTGAGGATTTTGTTAACACCTATACAAATATAGTTGTCTTTCTACCTATCTTCTGGGATTTATCTGGGAACCAATAACATTCTTAATCCAAACTGAGTTAGAATGCAATTTTCCTTATTAATCTGACCATTACAGGGCAATTTTCTAATTTCCATTTAACTTAAATATAAGAAAAATAACAATGATAATAACAATAATAGTATTAATTACAAACAGGTAATAAACTAAGCTCTATGCCAAATGTTCTCCATAAATTATTTCATTGATACTCATTACCATGTTATTTATCAAGAAAGTGAGAATTAAATGTATTAAATAATTTGTTCAAGAAGACACCAAGAAGTAAAAGAAGCCAACAGTATTATCAAGTTCACCACAGTGAGTCACCACATAAAGAAAAGCCCTAATAGACCTCAAATCCTCTGCCTTTATAAAGGACACAAATCAGATTACTTCAATTAAGTATCTCTACACTGGGACAAGAATTTGCAGAAAAAAAAAGCCAATTCTACTCCCCCACAATATTAATATGCTGTATCTTCTATGTACAAGCATATTAATGAACTTCAACCGATACAAGGTTCTTAGAGTGTGGATCATGGCTATCTCAGAACCTACTAGTAAACAATCCTGTGTTCTTTATTCACTGCTTTAGAAATAATAATAGCTATGTGTCAAGAATCACACTAAGAGCTTTACATATATTTACATATATTTTCATATTCAGTTCTCAGAACAAACCACAAAAGGTAAGTTTCACTATCCCCATTTGGAGATAAGGAAACTTATGTTCTGTGAAGTTGAATAACTTGTCCAAGATCTTAGAGCTGATATGTACCAACCCAGGATTTGAACCAAATTATGTCTCTGAAAGTCTTTGATCTTAATAACCACTGTATAACATTCCCTTTTTAACTGCTTTGAAGCAAATTATTGTTATTCTGACAAACACATATTTATGTCAAAATTATGTACCATACTCTCTTCACACCAACAGTCACATGCATAAATATAATTAATAATATAGATTACTATAGAAATTTAGTTCCTTTTAAAAGCAAAAGTCATACTGTATTGACATTCCCTGCAGTTCCTAGATTACCATCGACTATAAATATTAAATCACAACAACAGATCATTTAAAACATTCACTATCATGCAGTTAAAAACCAAAACAGTAGAATTCACTTTAATGTTGCTATATGCAAACATGCTCTCTCTAGTTTGGTTTTATCCACACATGTTGCTCTACAAACAGAAGGACAGATGTTGCAAGATAATTCACCTTTATAGGTAGATTTAATTTACACCATGTTGGAGTGAAAATGTTTGACAGAGCTCTTTAATTTTTCCTCTATCTAGGAATATAATAATCAGAATAAAATCCTGTCTTTATGACAGATTTTTTTCATAGTCTAATCTAGAATACCTGCAGGGGGTGGGAGTGATCCGACCTGTTTTATAATATTATAGTGATGTGTGATGCAAGTTTTAAAAAAACAGACTTTACATGTGAGGTTCCCCAGTCAGTGAAGACAAAGCTTGTTTCAGGTATAAAAACATTCGGTCTCTGTGTCAAGAGAAAGAACTCCACATTGCTTTGAAGCACCCCTGGCAGTTGATAATGGAGAGCTGTTGGCAATGATTATGGAGGCAGATGCTTACCTGTTCTCCTACAGTGTACAATCTTGGCTTGATGACAAGGTGAGGAGAAGGAGAAGCTGTCACAGAATGGGGGCAACTGGCAGCTGGAACCCTAGCGGGGAAGGGTAAACTGGTCACCCAGGGCTGCTTGCTTGACTGTAGCAGATCTCATCAATCATGCCAACATATGCAGCTGCCTGAAAATAAACAGGCTTCTCAGACAGGAGACAAAATGAGGCAAATTAAAAGACCAATAATTTAAACAAATCTGTTTCCAGTTTCACAGCAAAGATGGATGGATGAATTCTGCTGATAGACCCAGATTTCTGGTTAATTGATAAAAGTCACTGATACATACTAATACAGTAAGTTTAAACACGCCATTAGGAAACAGAATCCTTGTATAAGTCCTTTAAAAGTCCTTTTTTTTTAAATATAGGCATGACATATTTTTTTAATTTATCGATTATTATCTTCGCCTAGATTTTTCTAAAACTATTACTAAAAGAAACATTGCAGCTGTAGGATCCCTACTAAAGCATACGTCTTCTTGTTCTGTCCAAAGCCACAAATAAAACCAGTGGGACTGTAACAGTGACTGCATAATTATGCTCATAGCGTAAGACAATCCTTTTTATTTCATTTCATTTTCCTTTATCTTATGAGTCTATTAGCTAATCTTGAAAAACATCTATTTCTTCCTCATCACACCCTCTCCTTTACTTCTTTTCTTCTGAGCATGTTAACATTATTTTTATTCTCTCCTATGTCTATTATATCCTATATCTTTCCTATATCTATTACTATTTCCTATTACCTATTTTCTGAACATTCTTTTCGAATTCCTCATAGTCCTGCAGCAACCTTCTATTTCACATCAAGAAAACAAATTACTTGCAGTCTTTCCTTTTCTGGCTTTTAACAGACCTCTACTGGGAACTCTTGACTAATAACTGTAGATTCCCTAAGGTTAAATGATGATGAACTCCACCATTAGATACTTAGTAGTTTTTACTCCTTGTTATCACATTTCTTCCTTGAGTCTATCCTTTATCCATCTGATTTAGATTAAAAGGACCAAAGAGCTCATGTCCTTTTTAGTGATGTGTTCTGCATTTATATACTTTATGATTGCTACCCAGCGCCCTACAGAGAGCACTGAGGGGTCTGATGAGACAATATCACAAGGTGGTGATTTTCTTTTTCAAATCTGACAGTGGTGCAGAAATTAGAGAAAGACAAAACTAGCCTGAGGTCAATGTAATTCTCCCGTCTCTCAGGCTCATCTCCTTACACAGGTGGTGCTACAGCTGCTGTTGTGTCTGCAGGGGAATAACAGTCGCTGGCAGCCCCATACACAGCTGGCAGCCGGATGCAGGGACATGAGAATCAGGTTCGACATTGCTAAATGGGAAGTATCCACCTTGCCTTCCAAATGTCTGCTTTTCTTTAATCCACACTACAAGATGGGTTGTTCTTGTTGTTTCTATCAGGACTGAGAGTTCAAATTTCTCCTCACCTAGTAGACTGCTTAGTGATCTGACGAGGCAGCTGTCTCCACCTCAGACATCTCTCAGAAACAAATTTGCTCAATATTTTTAGTAATTACTTTAAACTAGCAGTTCTTTTTAACCTTTCTTTAGAATTTGGAATAGCGTGGGATATCCCATAACAATATACCCCCCCAAGAAAATAAGTTGGATTTTAGTACAGTGGTGTTTTGCAGTAGCAAAAAACAAACAAACAATGGAAAACATGGCATTTGGGGAGAGGAAAAAGAAACTATGAATTCAGTAACTAAAGCATTGACAATGACATTTTGCACATCCACAGGTAATAGTCAGACATCTGGGTACTCTAATTTTATTTATTGTTTTGGACATCTTCCTAGTACATATATATCACACATTCTTTACTGCTTACATTGGATTTCATCTCTCTGTCAGATGGTTACTGTAGCCATTTTAGAATCCCTGGGACTAATTTCCATAAGTGCATTGACAGCCATGACTTTTTTCAGCCCTCTAAATCAGTACTAGTGATAACCCTGTGTTCTACAAATCAGTCCTTTATCACAATTTTCTTTGACTTCAAAGAATGTCCATAGTATACGTACACTCTAAGCTTCATTAGCTCCGATGGCCATGCCATATGTTTACAAAAAACACCCCACAAGATTATGCACAGAATAGTCCAAGCACAGGTTAAAACAATCATGAAGAACTGCCTTGCACATCACCTCATATTTCAACACACTTCAACATAAGCATTTTGCCACATTTTGTGTGACACATAATAAGAGCATCATGAATTGGGTCTAAGCTACTGTGCATGAAGTCCCACTATAATTAATTAGTGTTGTTATAGCAACACCTCTTATGATATTGCTTGACACCCACAGGAGGCAGAGGCATGGGGTAAACTGTCTAAAAAATAATTTTGTCAGTTTCATCCTCAACCACTCTCATGCTACTATCTTTTTTCCCCCTTTTTATTTTAATCATTTTTGCCCTTACCTTGAATCTCACTCTCTCTCTTGATCTGTCTTTTTTTTTTAAGAAATTGAGTAGTCAAACCTAAGCACAGGATCAGGTGTTAATATCATTTTGCTTGCATGAATATTAAGAAGCTAGCACTAGTTCCCTGTCATGCAAAACAAACACAGTATTTATTTTAGTAAAAATTATTATATTTTTATTTAGCATGATTGCCTACAGCGTGGAAAAAGCATGCCACATTTGACCACTAGTAATCACTGCCCTGCATCTACAGTACACCATCAGGAAAAAAAAATAGTATAACAAAATCTATGGGGCTAGCTATGCTTGTTAGCATATTTACAAAGAATAATCTGACTTGGAAAGGAATTTACAGGACATTTATATAGCCCCTCCAATTTATAGGTTCAGAGATAGGGAGAAAGAAATATTCAGAGGTCTCATGAGTAGTTAACAAGAACTGGGACATGAACCAAGGTCTCCATGTTCCCTAATTGGTATACTTCATACCAAATTACAAGCTGCCTCCTGTTACACAGTTGTAACACACACAGCATCTTTACTGACGATATAAAATAAATGTAAGGAAAGCTGTGTGCGAAGGCTAGCTTCAGTGCCTGACAGTCTTGCTTTGTTGGTGGTAGAAAGGCCATGCTAGTGAGTCAATGCACAGATTTCTGTCTATATACCAAGTCAGAACTAATTTCAAGTAAAACTGAGTATGAGAGAGAAAAGAAAGCCTGAATGGGCAGGGAAATTTCAGTATTGGGAGAGTATGGCTGTAGGTGAAGAGTAGAAGTCTTGGGACATCAGGAGTACTGTGGAACTCCAGCAAAAGGTAACAAGTGGGTGCTGGCAGAGCTCCAAAGTCAAGGAATCTGGAAAGATGCAACACAATGTGATCCAGTCAAGAGTCAACAGAACAATAGAATCCTGGGAATTGGGATTTAGAGAGGTAAGCAACAAAAGCAAAACCACAACAAATGTCCTTGCAATATTAGAACTGGGTAAAATGTCAGAGCTCTATACAGGGTTGACAGAACCAGCTACATAATTTGGGGGGCTCAATGCAAAATGAAAATATGGGCTCCTTGCTAAACCATTATTAAGAATGTCAAGATGGCAACAGCAGAGCATTAAACCAAATGCAAGGCCCTTCTAACTGTAGGGAGGTTTAGAATCTGAAATAAGCATTTTATACAATTTCTTGAAGCTAGAATTCTGGAGGTGACTTTAGTTTTGCCAACCAGATGTATTCATAATTGATTAAAAAGGCAGGAGTAGGCCAAACGTTTTGGCTATGGCTACTAAGAAGGTACTTGATGTGAGTTCTTTGAATCAATAGTATAGGTATCCATTCTCCAGCTTCCTTCATATTAAGAGGCAAGTGTTGTAGGGGACAAGCTTTTGCTTCAATCATAATCCCAAAACGTTGCCTCAGAGTATTAGCTCCCCCAGCAGGTTACTGTTGAATTATACTTGTAGTTATTCAAGGAGGTTCAGACTAGAACCTGCTGCCTTAACCCTCCTAACAATTTTATGAGCATCTAATTCCCTGTATAGATCTTTTCTTGCTTAAAACATCTAATATAGGGACGCCTGGGTGGCTCAGTCGGTTAAGCGTTTGCCTTCAGCTCAGGCCATGATCCCAGCGTCTTGGGATCAAGTCCCGCATTGGGCTCCTTGCTCAGTGCAGAGTCTGCTTCTCCTCTGCCTCTCCCCCTGCTTGTGCTCTCTCTCTCTCTTTCTCTCTCTGTCAAATAAATAAATAAATAAATAAATCTTTAAAATAAAAATCTAATGTAGTTTCTGTTTTCCACTGAGCCTTGTCTGATTCAATGGAACTCACTTGATTCTAAAGGTGGAGGTTAAGACTCCCCAGCAATAATTTTGTAACAGAGATTCTGGTAAGCTTTTTTAATGTACAAGTGACATGACTACATCCAAAGAAATGTACTTGTGGCCAATGAAAGATGGGCAGGGAAATTTTAAAAAGAAGTACTGATCAATCATTCATGATGTGTCTTAGTTTCCTAGGGCTGCCATAACATATTACCACAAACTCCGTAGCTTTAAACAACAGAAAAGTATTCTCTTACGGTTCTGGAGGGCAGAAGTCTGCCCAAAGTATCAGTAGGGTTGGTGCCTTCTGGAGGCTCTGAAGGAGAATCTATTCTGTGCCTCTCTCCTAGTGTCTGATGGCTACTGTCAATCTTTGGCATTCCTTGATTTGTAGATGTATCATTCCATTCGCTTCCTTCATTTCACATGAACTTCTCTCCTGAGTGTCTGTGTCTTCTCCTTTTCTGTCTCTCTGTCTCTTTTTTTTTTAAGGATTTTATTCATTTATTTGAGAGAGAGAGCAGGAGCGGGGGTGGGGAAACAGGAGAAGGACAAGGAGACTCCCCGCCAAGCAGGGAGGGCAAAGCAGGGCTAGATCCCAGGACCCAGGGATCATGACCTGAGCCTAAGGTAGCAGATGCTTAACCAACTGAGCCACCTAGGGAACCCTCCTGTTCTGTCTCTTGTAAGGACACTCATTTTACTTAGGGCCCACCCAAATTCAGCATGATTTCTTCTTAAGATCCTTAGCTTAATTATACCTATAAACACTCTTGGGGCAAATAAGGTCACGTTCGAAGCTCCTGGATTGACATATATTTTGAGGGGACATCACTCAATTTGCAATACTAAAAAAATAATGAAATTAAGCTTGTTAAATTTAGTTTGTTTCTTATGGTTTCCTTTGTAATAGAAAATAATGTAAAGTTAATACACTGAAATTGACCTTTTGAAAAGAAGACTGAAGCAAAATGGATTTAGAAAAGGATAAGTCCAGGCTTTAAAAGGACTGGTTCTTGAAATAAAAAACACAAAGTTTTTAAGTTTCAAAAATTGCAAAATCATCAAGATTTTCAATTTCATCATAGGAAACCAGCAATCTTTTCATTGTTTATCTTCAGATACTAGTACTGCAAAAGTCAGGAATAACAGTGTTTTGCTAAGGTTCAATAACTTGTAGAAAATGCTCAAGATTTCATTAATTTTTAACTAGAATTAGAACGATAACAAACTTCCCCTTCACACACACACACTTACACACTCATCTGTGGCATGTTTATGCACATTGATAAGAGGACAATAGTTTGCTTCAAAAACTCTTACTGATTTTCAACTTCTAGTTTTATTCTAAATGTGAAAATGTCATTTAAAAAAATTTTGGGGCACCTGGGTGGCTCACTGGTTAAGCATCTGCCTTCGGCTCAGGTCATGATCCCAGGGACCTGGGATCAAGCCCCGCAACAGGCTCCCTATTCAGGGGGTAGCCTGTTTCTCCGTCTCCTGTTGCTTGTGCTCTCTCTCTCTCTGTTAAATAAATAAACAAAATCTTTATTAAAAAAATAAAAATAAAAAATCTTAATTACAGCAAAACATAGTAGTGATTTCAAGTTACAACAAAAAGATATTTAGATAATGCAAAATAAAGTGGTTTTGGAAATGATGTTTTAACAACTTCTTTGAGTTAGTAGCTGGTCAATAGTATAGTAGTAGTAGTACTGGCCACTACTAATGTAAAATCCTAAACTGAATATTTAAATGGAACCCATGTATTTATTCAATATATACAATACCCATAACAGATTTAGTAAAACAAATAAACAGATGCTGAATAAGTATCCATGATATTGACATTCGTGAAATTAGAGAAAATCATTCAATTTTCAAAATATGTTCATTTATCTGGCAAACAAACTTTAATTTTGATGAAATAGGAGTGCCCGGGTAACTCAATCAGTTAAGTGACCAACTCTAGGTTTCAGTTCAGGTCCTGATCTTATGGGTCATGAGCTCGAGCCCCGACTTGAGTCCCATGTCTAGTCCCACCTTGGGCTCCATGCTCAAAGGGAGTCTGCTTGCATATTCTCTCCCTCTGCTCCTTCCCCCACTCGTATGCATGCTTTCTTTCTCTCTCTCTCTCTCTCAAATAAAGAAATAAATGTTTAAAAAAAATTAATTTTGACAAAATAGTATTGTTGATTACATCAATGTAAATCACTTGTTTAGAACTTCAAATTCTGTCTATTCTGACCATCTAATTTAAATAATTTAAAATAATAAGCAGCTAATGTAACATATACTGGCAAAAGAAGAGGACAATCAATTCATTAGTCAGTATTACTGTAAATTATAGTATGATTAATTTCATAGCATCCATATTAAAGTAAGAGTATAAAAATAAGCTTTCCTTGTACTTCAGGTGAAAATTATTTGAATTCCTGATATCGAACTAATGGAGAAATACATTTGTTAGGCTTTTGCAGATATTGTTAGTTTTCTTTTAAATTGCTAGGTTTCATTTCAAAGACCGAGAAGTTAAAGGCTTAATAATGTTAAAACGCAGGATTTAACTAGGAGTGTCTATTGTTCAGCATTATAAAAGACATCAACGATCTTTCTATGATTTAACTATTTAAGAATTAGACTACAGGGGTGTGTGGCTGGTTCAGTCAGTAGAGCATGCAACACTTGATCCTGGGTTGTGAGTTCAAGCCTCACATTGCGTGCAGAGATTACTTAAAAATAAAATCTTAACAAAAATAATAATTAGACTACAAAGTCCATATATTTTATGTTGATTTGACTATTTGATAAAGAGAAATACTGGGCTCTATGAATCATTTTGTGACTATATATCTATTTAATGATAAACTATTTTATTCATTTATCTTTACTTTAAAAATGTCTTTGCTGGGCACCTGGGTGGCTCCGTCAGTTAAACATCTGCCTTTGGCTCAGGTCATGATCTCAGGGTTCTAGGATCAAGCCCCACATGGGGCTCTGCTCAGCGGGGAGTCTGCTTCTCCCTCTGCCTCTGTGCACGTACTCTCTCTCTCTCTCTCAAATAAATAAATAAAATCTTTAAAAAAAAATTTTTGTGTGCAATATTTCATTTTATTTTTATTGCATTCTTGTGAGACAGAGACAAAACTCCTCATTGGTGGTCAAAATTTGAGTTAACTTGAGTTTATTTTCAGGTGTGTAAAGAAAGTACAGTGACAAAGGGAAGACCCTAGGAATCACAGTAAGAGAATGTGTAGTAAGTTTTACCTCTTGAGAGCCCTAAAACCTAGAGGAAACCAGCCGATCTTGCCATGCCTTTCTTGTCTTATTTGACAAAACAAAATAATAATTAATTCCTTTAAGAGATGTTAAAGCCTATTATTTGAAACTATGTAAATTGAAGTGATTCATAAGTATATTAGAAACATAAAAATACCCCAACCAACTGCAATTTATTATATTTATTACTATTCTAATGTTGACAAACACTGCTTTCAGGACTAAATAATCAGTAATCATAGTTAATTTCCCAAATCAAAGATGTAAAAATAATCTAAACCTGAGGCAGAGAAGAAGCAAGGGATGAAGTGTATGAAACAAGGGACAGGGCCTAACCCGAAGCCCATTTAGCAATCCCCTTCACAAGCTTTCATTCAAGTATAGCTTTCTCCACTGGCTCTAACATCAACCAGTCCCTCAGTGTTCTCAAAACGCGTGGGATGTGTCCTTCTTGAAGCGTATTAACTTACGTGTGTTGCCAGTCTAGCTCTCTCCTCTCCTAGACTGTGAATAAACTGCAAGTAAGAATAGTACTTTATCTGTCCATCCATCTTCCATTCTTTCTTCCCTTTCCCTTCCCATTCCCTTCCATCTCCTCCTATCTTTCATTGGGTATACTCAGTACCTAATATAATGCTTAGCTCTAGGATGGTAGTTCTAAAACTTTAATGTGTATTAGAACCATCTGGAGGTGATTTTAACAAGAACATAATGTTGGGTCCATTTTCTGAGTTTCCCATTCAGTAGGTCTAGAGTTGCATACCCCTGGTTTTATCAGTTCTAATGAGTTTCCAGGTGATGCTGATGCTGCCTTTATGGGAACTACATATTGAGAACACAACTCTAGCATTTAGAAAATGGGCAATAAGTACTTGCTAATTAAAAATTAGAATCCTATACAAGTGTGTTTATCACTGCAATTTTTTCCATTACTCATGAAGGTTTTGATCAGTTTGATGGTCAATTCTAATAACTGCTCTTAACAATTTGTGATAAGACATTGAATTAAATGCATGTGTCCTTTATGTGGATTTCACAGAACCTAGTAAGGTAATATCATACCTAAGTTAGAGAAACAGATTTAGGTACAAGATTGATGGCAAATTATAAACTTATCCTCAAAAGATACGAATTTCTTGAAAAATAGCTGCAAAAAATAATAAATTTAAACTTACAGTTTCCACACACTTAGTTTCACTAATGTGTTTCTAAATTGTTCCCCTATGAAACTTGAATATCAGGCTCTAACACCTGCTGTTAAGTCTGTTGATTCTTGTTTGCTAAGCAAAACTCTAGATCTCTGCCTTTTGAACAGCTCATTCAGTAAGCAGAGAAGGGAAATGTGAGTTTTATTAGAGCAAGGCTAATATATTCACTGCTAACAAAGCCAAGAAAATAAATCACATTTCAAATTCTTCATTCAGAAGCCAGTTGCTAAATATTCATTTCCATGATTTTTAAATTTTGTACATTTACATATGAATAGTAAAACTGGCCATTGATAATTATGCATAACCTGACCCAATGATTGAAGTCATGGTATTCAATAAGCATAGAATATCATATGAAATCCAAAATTCAAATTCACATCATGAATTTCATTAAAATTACTAGTTCATTCTAAGGACTTCAGGAAAAAAATAAATACATTTTTGGAATTTCTAAAGGATTTTTCATGAAAAATAATGATGAACCCCCCCTTTTTTCACTCTGTTTTTATTTTAATTTGTTTTCTCTAAACCCAATTTTGCATTCTAAATGAGCTATCCATTGGTTCTTACTTACTCTCCAAGAGTAGCTAATTTTTCTCATTAAAACTGGGTTACTGTTATTATTTAAGGCTGTGGTTCTCAAATTGTACTGCATCAGAATCACCCGGAAGATTTGTTTAAACACAGTGCTGGGCCCCAATACCAGATTCTGATTCAGTAGGCCTGGGGTTATTGTGCCAGAAAATTAGCATTCTAATGAGTAACCATATGATGATGACCATGCTGGTACAGGTTCTACACTTTGAGAATCATTCACTGGTTAAGTATAAATGAGGGTACTTCTTATTTCTCATCTTTGTAAAAATCTATTTTTAAAACAGAACGAAACACAACATAAAATATAATTTGCTCCTTTCCAATTATCTGTAAGTTAATAACTGATGCCAAACCACAATTTTTCACTGAAATTACAAGTGTGAGTTTCAAATTTATTAGTCATGATCCTTAAGTGTTCATCCCTGATGAAGGGGAAAACATATATCCACAAAAATAACCCTATATTCTGATAATAGTATTGATAAATGCAAACATAGTTATACAACCATAGATTACTTTTAGATTTGATTGAATGTGTCAATCTACATTTAAAACACTAACTTTTTAAAATTATATTTTTAATCCATCTAATGCCAAGTTGGCCATAAAAAGGAAAATAAACTTTAAAAATAACGCTAATTAAAATACATTATTCAAAATTACATGGCACATTTTATAACAAATACGTTATTGCTCAATCCCATTAAAGTTTAAAGAGATGGAGAAATTAAAAGTGCTAGCACTTCAAGCTTCAAAGGAGTTGCTCCAATCAAATAAGCTAGTAGGAAGTCCATTCCTACATAGAGCACTATTTCAGAGCATGATAAACGTCAACAGCCATGCCACCACCACCTTAAGGTTCCACCAGTGGGGCTAGATTATGGAATTCCTCACACAGAAATATTTTAAATACAAACTAGAAAATTGTAACCTTAGGGGTAGCTAAAACAAAGAGAATGTGAATGAAATCCTTAACAAATTAGCTAGAATGATTCAGAGAATCAGTTCTAGAGATATGAAAGGCAAATAATCAAGAAAAGAACATAGTTACAGCGAGGCATTTATTAGTCCTTGAGGACCAAAGGGGAACTGGTTTTAATCAAAAAAATTTTCAATAGTAAAAATGGTCCTGAAATCAAAATTTTAGAGTAGAAAATATACCTATCTATGGGTCCCACTCTTTTTTTTTAATCTCTAAAAGCAGTACTGGCCTTACAAATTGGGTCTGAGTTAGATCTTCAAGGTAAAAGCTAAATGAATCCAACTGTTACAAGATGGGGACTTTAAGGTCTGAAAACGAACTGAAGCCTATACATCAGTATTTTAATGTTTTTAAAGTATTTACTCTTTCACTATTAGACAATTTCTAGAACTAATTTTTTGAGTCAAGAAGCTTGAGATCAAGATTTTTCTAAGCAATGAAGGGAAATTGTGAAAATAAACGTAAAACAGAACATTTGTGCTGTTTCAGAGAAATTATCTGTTGACTTTCTGGCTCTTTGCAAATATGGGCAACCTACTATTATTATTAGTGTCAGGTTTTGAGATAACACTAGAGAGTGAAAATATAGTTCCCATTATCTCACAGGACAACTGGAGAAATAATACCAAAATCGGAATAAAGTATTTTTCTATTTTTGTATTTAAACAATGACTGTTTAATAGTACAGATCTAAAAGTTTTAAGTAGCTATGTCATAAAACAATGCTGGCTGTTAATATACACATATATGGATAAGTTATTTATAGTAAACTAGAAAACTCTCTAAATCAAGAATTAGAAAGCCTGATTTCTTTTCCCCTTGCTTTAATTTACTACTTAAACCTACTTCAAATCACTTGCAATTTCTGAATCTCAGTTTCCTCATCCTTAAATTAGATTCAGGGTCATTTGAGTTCTGAAATTGTTTGGTCTTTTATTAGTTACTAATAAATAATCCATCAACTAATGTAGATAGTACTTTCTATAAAGTAAAACATGTTCGGAAATGCTGCGTTCAAATCTAACACGAGTAACACCAGAAGCAGTGGAATTTCAGCTTAACTTCTCGTCTGCAGAATGATCAATAATCTAAAGCTCTGAGAGGCCAGCTGCAGAAAGACAGCATGAGAGCATGGCAGAGTCTGCATGAGTCCTAATAAAAAGGAGTTTAAAGCAAAAGGAAGTTAGTAGCTGAGTGGGTAAACAGGGGTAGTGACTAGAAGAGGAGGCGGTTTGAAAGAGAGGGAAAAACAGATCAATCAAAAGTTAGCTTAACAATCAGGGAGCAACTATAGCAAAGGAGGTTCTGAGGGAGTTCAAAGACATTCAAGTAGTTTATGTCCTTGACATTTATAAGATCCTAGATATGAGGCAGCTTACTTAAAGGAAGCTACAGAGAAACTAACAGAAGTCAGAAACGAAAGCAGGGAGGTAGGAAAGGCACTCAAAAGAACCATTCCTGTAGAAAAAGGCATGCAAAATGTTTATTTTTGTTTGTTTAATAAAAGACAGTTGGGGGGAAGCAAGATCATGGCCTTTCTAGAGAACAAAATTGAAGATGAAACTACTTTTAATATCAACAACTTAAGAAACTGTTGGAGAAAAAAAAAGCAAGGATGTTTGCATCTGGAAGTGGACCATTCTTTGGGACAAGCCTGTGAATAGTTCCTCCATATTACCATTTGCTAAACCTCTCAAGAGTGATTTCCTTCCTGGAGAACATATTGCTAATTAGTGTAAGATCAATGATTTCCTTCATCAGAACAGTTTGTATTCACAGTTTAGATTTCTTGGTGTGTAACCAAGTGCTTTGATGAAAGAATGTTTCCTAAGGTCCCATGCTTTAGAGAAGTTTATGCTTGTGGAATGAGCACCACATTCATTTTGCCCGTTTGTGTAGGAAAATAACTTCCAACTTAAATATGAATATTAAGAGTAATATTACGTAGTTGTCTAGTATAAAAGAGATCTGTAAAAGACTGAAGGGTCATTTACTCCTCCGAGAGGGTTTTAAATGATGATCAGTGGGCATACACATAGAACTCCCTAGCCAAAACTCCCTAGCCAAACAATAATTTTATTTTCTAGGGAAACACCTTGTAATATACGGTACTTAAGATGGAGCTAAAGTGGTACAGCTGCATGGAAGAAGTACCTACCCTTTTTTCAATTCAACAGATGTTTATCGATGTCCTAGGATTAATAATAAACATCTGTTAAAACAACACTTAGGTACTATAAGAGCTGGAAAAAGGGATGAATAAATTATAGCTGATACTTCTAACATTGGCAGGTTTGCTAAGTAGAAGTTGCTGACATGACAACCAGGTAGAAAATCCAAAAATATAAATGGAAATCAAGAGTTAAAATTCAGGATACTTGAAACAACAACATATATGGCTCTGTTTTCTGTTTCTTTGTTTTAAATGAGATTTAGAGAATTCCTCAAAAAAAAAAAAGTAATAGTAAATGAAAGAACAAATGTTTAAAAGAATTAGTCACCTCTTCCTTCAAGGATCAAAATGTTTTGTTGATGGTGGTTTGATATGGTATTTGAGAGAAGCAAAATATAACTAGACTATAACTAGAATCCGAGTACCAAAGTTTTTAATATGTGTGTGTGTACTTTAAACTTTATTTTATAGGCAATGGAAAGTTACAAAAATGTCTTTAGCAAACTTAATAACATCAAGATAACTACTTATATAAAGAGGTTAAAGCAGTGATTCTCAAAATGTGGTTCCTCGGGGAGCCTAGGCAGCTCAGCTAGTTAGGTATCTGCCTGCAGCTCAGGTTGTGATCCCAGGATCCTGGGATGGAGCCCCGCATCAGGCTCCCTGCTCACTGCAGATCCTGCTTCTTCCTCTTCTCCCTGCTTGTGCTCTCTCTTGCTATATCTGTCTCTGTCTCTCTCTCTCAAATAAATAAATTTAAAAATCTAAAAAAAAAAAAGTGGTTCCTGTACCAGCGATATCAGCATCACCTAGGAACTTTTTAGAAATGCCTATTCTTGGGCATTGGTACACACTTACTGAATAAGAACTCTAAAAGTGGAGCCCAGCACTCGATTTTGAAGGTAGAGCCCACCACTCACACAATTCTGATGCTCGCTCAAGTTCAAAAGTCATGGGATTAATCAAAAGAGATGAGTTGAGGATAACCTTAAATTGTCTGAACTTTTTGATTGGGAAGATATTGATTTTATTAATTTGACATAAGAAATATGGTAGACAGATCAAGTGTGGGGAAGTAAAATAAAAAACTTAGTATAATACATTGTTTAGCTTTCGGTAATAACAAGATAGACACATGGAAATGGCCAGGAACAGGATGGAATAGAGAATTTGGAAGTTAAGGTAGGATCAGATTTTAAAATTTAGAATTCTACACATACATTTAGAGGTGAATAGCTACCCATGAGTTTGTATGAATTTGCTACAGAATATTATTTTAAAAACCTGGAAAGCTAAGGGGAGACTGAGGAATATCCATATATCATGGCTTGGCAGAGGAGGTAAATCTAATGGAAGGAAGAAGAATTTCTATGTCATCTTTCAAGGTTAGAGTAGATAAAGAAATGCTGGGTAAAAAGATAAGACATTTGGGATATATGAGAAGAAAGCAAACTTTTTTTGATGAAGAAATTGTGAGTGAGTTCAAAGTAAAATGAGTGGAAAATTGGGAACATTTGTAAAGAAAACTACTGTATGGGTTAGAGAACATGAGTTTGGAGTGAATTCAACTGTCGCTCATCAATTTTTCTAGAAATACCAAAACTGAAGCAACTGTAAGAAAAATGATTAACAATTATTCCACAGGTTATCAATCCATGAGATTGAGATGGCGAGTAGGTAAAATCAAATGCTCAGAAAATCTAATGTTTGACCCAAACTTAAAATTTCAGCTTTCTCTATACTCCTATATATATCTTGGGCCCAATTCAACTACATTTGAATCAAGGACACTTCAGTTTTGTTTCATGTGAACACTTGAAATTCTTCTTGAGTCTCTAAGATAATAGCCTCCATTGTGTTCACCGTATGTTCACACATTAACACCTTGCCCTGGCACCTATTTATCTGGCATCTCTCCTTTAGACTTGATGATATGTCACTTCTTCAATGTAGACCTAAAACATACTTTCTTAGGATTTGCTTTGCACTCTCCACATTCTCTCTGATATTTTCTATAGAAATGTGCATTATCTTCAGCCCCTCAGATATAAATCCCTGGGACTGACAGACCTATCAAAGGGAAGATTCCTTTATTGAGGATGCCTATGATAACACTGTTCATTGTCTATAGCCTAGGAATGGAGGCAAGTAAAGTCAAGATGCGAAATCATAGGGAATTATGAAAGAGTTATGTAATTGTAACTGTTGGTGAAGTCAAATGATAATGAAATCAAACATTTTAAAAAATTAAGGTTTATACTTTGAAGAGAGAAAAGTTTTGGCCACAGTTGAGTATAGTAAGAGAGTAATAACTTTGAGAATAAAGATTAGTTAAGTACAGTTCAAGAACATTTACTCATCTTTAAGTTCCAAAAAAATGATGATAGGGCAGATGTAGAGAATATAATTGTCAGCTGTATTGTACTTAGATGTACCAGAGCATAAGAAGAAGCATCTTAAAGATAAATGGATAATGACGGTAAGGTAGGCGAGAGATTGGCATGTCCCACGTTAAGTATTTTGCAGGAGGAGTAGTTACTAGGAAAAAGTGATGGAACAATGACTTGGTTATAAGCAGTGAAAAAAGAATAACTCCTGTAAATTTCTGATACCCATGATCTTGAGGAGAAAATGTTGTTACAAAAGAAGAAAGTGACAGGCATAGATTCACCACTTTCTGTTCTATTTTCCCTATTTGAGTAATTCCAATTTACTCTTCATGTCTTAATTTATATTTTGCCTCTCCCTGGAAGACTCCCCTGCTCACTGCCTCCCTCAGAGACATGCAATTAATTTAGGTGTGCTTCTCTGTTTACTCTTGACAATTTATGCTGTCTACATGCACTGTGTTCCCAGCATCTAGCTTAGGTTTGGAACACAGTATATAATGAATAAATATTTGTTAAATTAATGAAATAATTTTTCACTGTCTCTTTATCAGATTTAAAAATGGTTTAATTGTGCAAAATGCACAGACAGGATATGTGTAAATAAAAGTTAAGTCAATCAATTTAGCTCAGTATTTTAAAAATTACTTTCCATTTTTTGCACATTATAAGAAGATAGGAAGGAGCAATAAGTACTGGCCTAAGGTTTCTAAACATGATTGAAGATATGAAATCACACAAACATATTGCTTTTCCTAAAGCTGATTTCATTTTTTTAATTTGTGATAAACAGTAAGATATATTCTCTTCAAAAACAAACATATAATTACTCTATGCAACAAAGTAAATATAACAGGATAAGAAAATGACTACTCTTAAATAACTACTCTCATATTAGAGAAGAAAAAGAATATCAGAATTAAAACATTTGTGTATAGCTAAGACCTAAGTGGGGGACTCTGATAAGTAGAATTTCAAATAGATTAATTCATTGCACCTGGCATGATGAAAACATAAGATGTGTTGAAAGAAATCACTCCGCTATATATCAAAAGTCATAGAAACATAACACTTCCAACACAGCTACTTAGCTGCTTTTCCAGAATAATAAAAGTATTTAAATTAAGAATATAAAATATATAAGTCAAAAAAATCTGCAATGAAAATTGACTATAATCTTGACAAAGGCAGATAGAAACATTCTACAAGAACTGTTGGAGTTAAGAGATTTCTGATTTTTTCTTCATATGATTCAGAAATACAGTCAAAGCAGAATTCCTTAAGCTTTCAAAATAATTTTGCTTTGTTAATTTTGCTGTCATTTTACATTAAATTTCCCGGATGTCTTTTTGCCATGGCTTCTAAAGTTTTCCTTGTCAAAAGTGAGAACACTCATAAGGTCAAATAAATACACCACAAAAAATCAGAGTGACTGATTCACAAAACTGTAGAATCTTGGATCTGAACATAATCTTAACAATCATCAAGTTTAAGCATATCATTTTTAAAGTCAAGAGGCGAGAGAATCAATGTGTGGAGCTTTGTTCACGACAGATATTCGAGTATTGAACTGGTGGTAAAACTGGGTCAGAACTTGGTTCTCCTAACTTTCACGATAGTACTTCTTCTGTTGTAGTATGTGGCCTATTACTTATAAATAAAACAGAGCAGATAAATATTATGTCTAAATTAACAAATGGAAAATAAAATATAAGAGATTCTCATGAACACTAATATGCCAAATTGTTATATAAAGTATTTTAAATAAAGTTTTAAAAGTATCTCAAAAAAGAAAGAAAGAAATGTTGCACAGCATATAAAAGAGTTTTGAAGGTATATAGTGGAAATATATTCTGACCTATCAAATTGTTCAATAATCTAGAAAAATGGACAAAAAGTCACCTAACATTGTTTCTTCATTTGATATTCAATTGTGAAGTGCATTAATTCCATCAAAAATCACACAACAGTAAATAAGAAATTGCTAAGTTAAAAAACACAGTCAAGAAATAGGAAAAATGTTTCAACTCAGTGCATCACTAGTAATTCATCAAATAGGGAATAATTCACAAAGCATTCAATGGGAGATAAAAACCAAAATAACGATAATAACAACAGCCCCTTCCACTTCTAGGATGAAGTAGATATACTTTTTACTACTCGTCTTACTAAGTACAACTACAAACAACAGTGATTATACTAAAACAAAACAATTCTTGGAAAGAATAAAGCAGACCATCAAGGCAGCTTGAGACGGAGCAGCTATGTGGTTGTGGGCTTTGGGGCATTTCTTTCTGTCTCGTACACGCAAGAGTAGGAGCTGAAGAAGCCAGCAACCCAGAAATGACAATGAGTACAGACACACACAAAGTAACAAAGGACTGCTCTCTCCAGGTTAAAAAAACAACAGGGAAAGGGGCAGCCTAACAAGGCAGAAAACTAAAAAAGTAAAAAAATTCTGAAAGCATCCAGTGAAAGCCATCACCTTACTTTTAGGGGAAAAACCATTAGAAACACAGTGGCTACTATTCATAAGAAACAACGGAGGTCAAAAGGAAGTGTGGCCCAAGAATTTTCAAGTGCTCAAAGAACTGTCAACCCAGAATCCTACACCCAGTGAAAATATTCCTCAGGATGCTTCAGGAACAGAAGCATATCTTTAAAATCACTAGACAATTTTATTTCAAAAAAGCATTACCTGGTTTACTTGTAGGGTTAATTTCCTCCTGTTGAACACATTCGTTGTGCCACCTGAACTATGGCAACAGGCATAAGAACGTGAAGCTGCAGGCATGCGACAGAACGCCACCCCAGGCGACTTCGGAGGCACCGGACGGGGCATGCGCAGTGTGGAGGTCGGGAAGCCAGGCGGGTCGTCCAGTCGCTGCTGTGCAAGTGGTGTCCGGGAAGCCCCAGCCATTCCCCTCGGTTTACGGCAGCCGAAGGGAGAACTGGGGAGCCGATGAGGAGATGAGCTTCCAGTAGAGGGCGCCGGGCCCATGCCCGCCCCCATTGGTCCTGCTGGTCCCCGCCCTTCCCATCTTCCCACCGCCTGACGGCACCTCGGGAGGACTTCAAGCACGGGAGGCCTCAGCCTCACTTTCCCGCCCAGGCTTGAGGCTCTCCGCCCGCCCCACGCGCTGCTGCCCTGGGCCCAGTCAGCAAGCGCTCAGAACTCAGGCCCATGGTTCCTTGCCGAAAACGGCCTTGCCTGAGCCAGCTTCTATTCACAGGCTGAGCTCCAACGGAAGGGAAAAGAGTGGTTCTTCTGTCTCCGGGGCTCCTTGGCCTAGCACAGGAGTTAGGGAAGACCAGCAGTGGCAATGTATGGGTCTCATTGGGACCTGGCCAAACCACACCTGTGCCGGCTGCGAACAAGCAAGCCCCTGGGAACTCGGGGGAAGGGAATGAACATGTGCGCTCCAGCCTCAGTGTCACTCAGCATTCCAGGCCATTGGCTGGACAGGACCTCCCTGCAATTCCCTGTATCTCGAGCCCCTTGCATGTCCCTCTGTCCACCAGCTCCCTCCCACCACCCTAACTCCGCACTCCATGCCCAACCCGCCCCACACCAGTCTACCCTATGTGCAGGTGCCCTCATGACAGCTGCAAAAGCAGAAAAAGCAGGTGCACAGTCCCACCTCGGCCCCCTACCATTACATCCGCAAACAGGAGGGGGGGGGGAAGTTGCAGAGTATTTATTTAATCTATGTCCTCCATTAGATTGTAAATTTCATATTTGGTCTGCATGTATGTGTGTGTGTATGTGTGTGTTGTGTAAGATTGTGTGTATATTCTGTATCACCAAAACCTGGCATAGTGACTGTCACATATTAGGAGCTCAATGAACGTTAGTTGAATAAGAACATATTTAGAGACGCCTTTGTCTCAACAGAACTTAGTCCACATTTAAACCATAGGCATAAAACACAGGAATCTTCATTGCCACTGGGACTGGCAGTTTGAACTTTCTGTCATCTAACAGAACTGCTCACGAGGGTTGATTGTTCAAAGGATGCTGCAAAATGTCTGCTACCTGGTATTTTATAACCTGGGAGTGACTTCTCTTTCTATCCGTAATACTGGAGTTTCAAAATTATCTTTCCGGATAAATTAATAAATTTGATAACTAAACTGAGTAACAACTGTGACAGGCATTCTGCTGGGAGCTAGAGTTACAGTGGGGATTAGAGTCACAATGGGAATTGAAATAACTCACTACCCTTGCCTTCATGGAGATGATGACCTTCTGGTGGGGACAGAATAAATCAGAGTTTCACAAGCAATAAAACATGGGTTCTCTCAGGCTTCTGATGTCTTTGCATTATTGTATTCAATGCATCACCTCTTTTAGTATTATTCCTTAGAGTAGAAATAACCATATGTGAAATTTGATTTTCATTGTATTTTCACTGTATGGAGTTTATGAAATTTGGTTTTCATTGTATGTTCATGGAACAGAGTTTAGGATGCCTTGTATCTCCTGTGCTCACAATCATTCATCCTCCCTTACTGTATGACCAGCACTTGCTCAGTATGGTGTCTTTGAAATTATACAGAAACAGTAACAAGTACAGAAGCCTTGGCAAAGTGTTTACCCATCATCCCTAAAATGTCTTTCAAGATAGTGATATCTATGTATATTATAAATGCTTAAAAAATCATAGTCTAACCTTTTATCCTGAAATTATCAGTACCGGGTTTTAAATAGGGAACCACATTGATTAAAGGAGAAAATTTCTTCAAAAACATATATGCCTCTAGTGACTGAGTAGATTTTGATCATATTTCAGATTTTAAAAAAAATCAGTCTCTTTGCCTGGCCACAGGCAGCTTCATCATTTCAACTAGATAATTACACATCTTTGGAGTTTCTCCAATTCTTCTTTGCTCTTATTGCTACATATAGTACTCTGCGTGAAAGCATCATGTGTGTATAAGGGTGGGCCTGAGAATTAAATTAACCTAGATTCAGATGCAGGCTTCGTGATTTACTAATTTGCAAAAATTACTTGGAAAAAACTTCCCTTCTGTAATCTTCATTTTCCTCATCTATAAAGATAGTAGTAGTTCTTATATTTCATCTAATCTAAAACACCATTTATTGTAAGGGATGATTTACTTACCATCAAGAGAGAATGAATGGTAACAAGTAAGTGTGACAAATGTACAGTTAGTAAAATAGATTCTAATTTTAGAGATGTGCTTCCTAAAAAATTACAACATAAGACATTTCACAAGTTTGTTAAATAATACAATATATATTTTAATTTTAATATATGTAAAATATATAGCACGTGTCCTCAAAGCTTTTGAAGGTTAGTTTCTTTTCTGATTCACCTTCAGTCAGGCTCTTATTATAGTGGTTTTGATGATCAGATTAAATGTGGTTTATAAGCATAAGATCCTACAAATCCATTGCCAATTATCTCGCTTACTGTTGCGTTATATGATCAGAATCTATGAATATTTACTCAGGCACTGGTATTAATTTGTCTCATGATTTTAGAGAAGTAACTTAATTTTCTTAACTCAATTTATTAATTAGTAAAATGGCAATACAAGCTTACAAACATATTATTAAGTTTAAAATATACAGTAGATTCTAAAATAATTTCCAAATATAATATGTTAAGTAGTAGTGGAAAGAATGCCTAGAGCAAATGAGGTCTATGTAGCACTGTTAATTCAAAAAACATTTTGCCTGTGTAAGTGCCACTGAATGAGGAGTCCTCTCAAGAGAAAGACAAAGGCAAAGAGCTTGAAAAATCCTCTCATCCTTTATAGGTAAAATCTCCAGAGCAGTGGTTTGGGCAGATGGGAAATTTTTACTCCCTGCGCTGTATCTGTTCAGTTGATAAAAAGAGGACTTTGATCTTTGAGACTGTCAATCCAGCTCTTTTTATGAAAAATTTGCTTAAAGTAAACAGTAGAAGTAGCAAAGCAGTTATTAAAATTCCACCCCAATTGGCTATACTCCCAGTTCCAAAACCCAAAACATAATGCCCACTGATTATTCAGATTATGTTTAAAGCTTTTTGTGTGTGTTTTTAAAAAACACTACTATAAATAACCGATCTAGTTGAGAAAATTACAAATCTTCTCTTTCAAATTCTAATCATATTAGATGAGTTAAAGTAAGATCCAGCAAAAATCCTTTCAGTGACATTTCTATTGATACAAGCTCCAAGTACTAAATTCTTTTTTTTTTTTAAGATTTTATTTATTTATTTGACAGAAAGAGACAGCCAGCGAGAGAGGGAACACAAGCAGGGGGAGTGGGAGAGGAAGAAGCAGGCTCCTAGTGGAGAAGCCTGATGTGGGGCTCGATCCCAGGACGCCGGGATCACACCCTGAGCTGAAGGCAGACGCTTAATGACTGTGCCACCCAGGCACCCCATCCAAGTACTAAATTCTGAGCTGCATTCAGCCACTAAAGTTTTGTGCATAAAACTATGAAATATTACACTTGAGCTTAAAATCACTGGCTGTCAATCACCTGAAAAGCACACTGATCTGTTTAATTCTTTTATGTATATAATATGTATTTTTTTTTAAAGCTTGGTATGTTAATCTATTCATGGAGGCGATCTTTTCTCACTTTTAGTCCCCTTCAGACCTATTTCAATTTTTGCTGTTGATGCTGTTTTGAGAGATGCCCACTGGGATTTAAAAAAAAAAAAAAATTACCAGTATATGATGAAATAAAACCTCCACCTAAGACATCTGTTTGACAACCTTGTTATCTATAAGTATAGAGTAGATACATTAGGTCTTATCATTCCATTGCTTGCTATTTAGAGAAGATGGGGAGGATAAAAACCATGTTTCTGAATCTCTGTTGCAGCAAAGGTTCTAGAAATAAATGAATGAATTCCCTTTCTTGACTTACAGAAGGCGGATGTGTAGCAAGAGCCAGCTTGCTGCTGTTGCAGCTAGTAACAAGGCCATGAGTGTGAGCATTGTTACTCAGCATTGCAGGCTCTTTGGACGTCTGCAGACAGAGCTGCAGTTGTGAATATGGCAGCAGAAGTGGCATAGTTCCTCTGTCTGTACTTCTATTACTTTTCAGTCCCCTGTATTGAATTCCTTTTGTGGGAAATACCTAAAGTGGTTTCTATTTCTTTCACTAAATCCTGACCACAACCCTGTTAATGGAGAGTGCTTTTAATTTTTGAATCATTTTCCTACATATGTAGGCATAAAGGGGAAATTTAAAATTGCTGATACATGTCTTTGCATTAAGAATGAAAAAGTGATGAACCTAAGGAATCATTTACATGTTTCAAAGGAATTAATATTACTATGTAACTATGAAAACTTCATTTGTGCTTAAGTAATGTAGCATAGTTTTTGACCCAAAACTAATCATGTCATTTCAGAGGGAGAGAGATTATACTATCAAGTCATTTAGATTACATTGTAAAAATCTAAGACCCAAAGATCGAGGTGACTGTCTAAATAGTACACATTGTCACAGGCATTAATAAAACATATTTCCTAACTTTTGTTAAGACTCACTGTTACTTTATAAAGATTCCCTACTTTGAGAGTTGAAGCTCACTTCAGTTAAAAAAAAAGAGTAGGCAAAGAGCATGGAGCTATTTAATAATTTAGTTAATATCCAAAAAAAATATTTGTTAACTTTCTACTAGGTGAGAGGCATTTTGATAGGTGTTTTACTAGGAAATAAAAACTGAAAGCAAATGAGTTATACAAATAATTTTAAAACTGGTCAGAAAAGTAATAGTTAAAACCAATAGAGGGGAGAAAGACATGATAAAATAATGGAACTAATCATGGAAACTGGAAACAAAAAAGAAAAATAGAGAATATAAACAAATCAAGAAGTTTTCTTTACAAAGAAAAAGGTATGGGTCTGAAAATAATTATCAGAAAAAAAGATGCAAAAAATGGTATATGGAAAAAATAATAAATAGCTACAGACGACTGAGATTTAAAAGAATAAAAGTTTGTGTTGAACAAACACAGGCAACGCACACTTTGCACAACAGCACAGGATCCTAAAAATGACCACAAGCTGAAAACATGCAAAGCAAGCTTAGTAATCAGTAGAGAAATTTACAATAGTTCACTATGTGAACTGGTGTTACATAACTAAACCCTGGTAAATAAAATCTGTGCACATGAGAAGCATGCAACATGAGAACTTCCTGTATATATTAATCAATTTGAAAATTTGGACAAAAATAATAAAACATTTGCATAGACCAATAGGTATTAAAGATTTAAAACTGTATTCAAAGCCCCAACACCCAGATGCTTTTACAATTAATTGTATAAGACACCTGCTTTCATGTTGTAACCAAAAGTACAACAAAACAAAAATCATAGTTTTCTATGGAACTAGCAAAGAACATTGGACCTAAGGAAATCTTGCTGAACTGAATGATAAAAGGAAGCAAAGCAAACTGTATTTAGGTAAGCAGAGAGTAGCAGTGCTCTTTGACCTTGCTTATGCACCTGGTCTCGGTATGGACTGGCATTGTAGAGACAGAAAGACATTACAGTTTACAAAAGAAGCAGGATTTTTTTTTTTTTCAGAATTTACTGAAGAAAACTAAAAGCATTTGTCAAGTGATCATTAATAGTTGAACAAATGAACAAACTGGTACATCCATCCATCTGAGTATTACTAGCAATGGAAGGAATGAGCTACAGATGCATACAACAATATATGTGCAAAATAATTATGATGAATGAAAGTAGTCAGAAAAAAATGAGTTCATACTGTGTGATTACAT
Source organism: Ursus maritimus (assembly GCF_017311325.1). Taxonomy (NCBI): domain Eukaryota; kingdom Metazoa; phylum Chordata; class Mammalia; order Carnivora; family Ursidae; genus Ursus; species Ursus maritimus. The sequence continues at coordinate 31,793,482 of NW_024423344.1, read as the reverse complement.
TTAAATAAAATTCTAGAAAATGCAAACAAATCCACTGTGGCAGAAAACAGATCAAGGCCTAGGAATGGGGAAATGGAATAGGGAGTAATGGATTACAGTGACACACAAGGAAATTTTGGGGATAGTGGACATGTTTCTTCAACTGTATAGTTTATATATATGCAGTGTATCATACAGCAACAATACCTCAATAATCTGTTTAAAATATAGACTGAGTTTGTAAAAGAAGAAGTAGAATGAATCCTTTATTAGCATACTATCTATGGAAATTAAAATCAATTTCAAAAGGATAATACACAATTTGCAGTAACATAAGTAATACTGAGACACAAATAACACATTAAAATGATTGCTTATAAGGAGAATGGTGTGAAAAGTATAATTAGTAATTATACATCAAAAAATATACATAAATTTATGTATGCAAGAGATTATTTTGCAGACCAGTATTACAGTTATGATGAAGTTAAGAATATAGTTTACTGGGACACCTGGGTGGCTTAGTTGTTAAGCGCCTGCCTTCAGTCCAGGGTGTGATCCCAGGGTCCTGGGATCGAGCTCCGCATCGGGCTCCCTGTTCCATTGGGAGCCGCTTCTTCCTCCCCCACTCCCCCTGCTTGTGCTCCCTCTCTCGCTGGCTGTGTCTCTCTCTGTCAAATAAATAAATAAAATCTTAAAAAAAAAAAAAAAGAATATAGTTTACTCAACTCAAGGTCCAAAATTAAAACAAGAACAATGGCACCGGAATAAGTAATTCCTAATTCTGAAAATGTCGATTCTTCCCAAATGTTAAAGGAAGTAGTCATGGTGATGAGCATTAAAGTATTTAATAATTCATTTAAAGTTAGCTCAGCAAATATTTATTAAATGCCTCTTGGGTAATAGGCACCGTGCTGGAGTCAATGGTACATGGAATCCTTGTGGTTCTTGCTCACATTGAGATTTTATTTGAGTGCAAAAAGTGGATAGCAAATGCATTCTTTCCTGTTTCAAGACCTTCTCACTCCTGCTATTCCTTCTGCCTGGAGTTGCATTTCTTTTGCTTTTTGCATAGGCTGATAATTTGATCTTTCTGCTTTTGATTTAAACATCTGCTCAAAGACATTGATCCTGAAGACCCAGTCTAAGTCACATAACCTACTGCTTCTTCTTGCTTTTTGTCTCCAGTACTGCACCTTATTTGCTTCCTTACCTGCTGTCTTCTTAACTTTATTGCAAACTCCACAATGGAATTACATAATTGCTAACATACAATGCCCAGTGCTTTAAAAAACTGGCACACAACCTGTATACAATGGATTTTTTAAAAAAATAAATGTATGACATATATCTAAACTCATAACATTAATTTGGTATTAATAAACTAATCAAAAAGAAAAAAGTAATGGTGGAGAAAATAGTACAGTGGTCAAGGAACTATTTGTGGAAACATCCTTTTATTTTCAAGATGGGATAATCCCTGACCAAATATACATTTTTCAAGTTCAAGGTTAACTTGAGTGGGGAAAAAAATATAAAAGTTTAAAGGGCACAGCATAGAGAAATTGCAATAAATGTCATCATAGATAAGAGACTTTTTTCTCATCAGATCATATAATAGACCAAAATGCGCTTCTTAGTGGTGAGGATAAAACTCTGAAATGAGGAAATGTTTAGACACAGAACCAAGAAACCCTCCCACACAGATATTTTGATATTCTTGTAACTTTGAGATTCCTAGAATTTTAAAAGTACAACCACATGCCAAGTACTTCACAGATTAAATATGCATTAGGTTAGAGATATTTATGATTAAGTTCTGTAACATGAATCTGCAGACTGAACAAAAATATGCCTTGTGGACCCATTCCCAATCAAGTGTCTCTAAATGCCTATTTTCTTAGTTCCTGCACAAATAAATTGCCAAAAATTCTAATTTTGTATACAGCGATTGTGACCACTCAAGTTGCAAATTTTATCTTAATGCACTTTTATTGTGTAATAGCAACTGAGTCTCTAAATGTGGCAGTCAGATTTGATTTTCAAAAAGAGCATAACCAATTCTTATGTAAATTGTAGTGTGAGAAAAATCCATTACACTCATTTTACATGCAACTATTAAGGATTCATGTGCATGCTTCCATGTACAAATACTAAAAGCAAATAGATCTATTTGTAAATTAGATATACTGAAAAACCTAAAAAATGAGTGTGCACATACACACATATACTCCCACATTCACATGTATATCCAATCAGTATAAAACCATTTTTTTGTTCACCAGAAATTTGCATTTCACTAGAAAATAAATAAGAATAAAGTTTTAGCAGTGGTGGAAAGAGAGGTGATTTTCAGAAATCCAACAATCAAACAGTGAAAAAATACATTTGCTGCACATGGTAACTACTTTGCTCCTTAAAACAACCAAATAAACTCTAAGCACTATCAGATAAATATCACATACAATTTCTATTTGATTAATATTTGATATTGCTAGAATGAGTCGTAATTATAATTCAACGTCATTCTAACATATAGAATTTTTAAAATCACTAGAAGCAATTGACAAAAGACAGATCTCTAACCCTACTAGTCTTGAACTGGTTTTACTTCAAGAAGATAAATGAGATAATCATGAAAATTTTGGAAAAATAAATATATATAGACACATATTTTTATAAAGAGTTAGATTTTTAATTAAATTATTCATTTGACAGCAAAATCTTAGAGTTTCATATGGCTTAAAGGCATGCACGTTTATCTATCCCGTGTAGCTGCCACATTTTAATTGAGACATATGTGAAGTCTCTGATTGGGCACTTAAAAGTTCTAACAGCTTGCTATTCTAGAGAATTTCAATTACGGTAAATATAGCAGTGTTAGTAGCCTAGCAATGGTACTACCTGAACGACTGGCAGAGAGCTGCTGCATTTTACCAAATGAATACTTAATGATTTTCATTTCATAAAGATGAAAAGATATAGCTCAACAGTAGCAATTTGCATTATAATAAACGCTGCCCTTAGAGGTGGGTGAGTTGGAGTAGAAACTAGATAATTTTATAGTTACTTCAATATAAACAAATAACTGATGGATTTGAAAGTAAAATGTTGCCTACGTTTTGTCTTATTTTCAAAATGTACTTTGAAAGATTTGGCCTAATAGCAAGGACTGAGAGTAAAAAAAAAAAAAAAAAAAAAAAAGCTTAGATTCAAGCATTGAGAACCATCTACTTTTTTATATTTAAAGAAATCTGGGTATAAGAAGGCAGAAATCACTGGGGTGGTCAGCATAGAATAAGAATTTTAATTTATTTTACATACAGAGATTACTTGACAGAGAAAATAGCCCTTGGTGGGAGCTTACAGTTGGGTGTAGTCCCCCATATTAAAAAATAAGAATACTGACAAATAAAGAATAAATATAATTCAACAATGTGGGGTTTCTTGATACTAAACTTGGTACAGAAATTTAATATGTAAAGAAATCATAATGTCAGACCTCAAAGACACTTCTGTCTGGCATGAGCTTTTACACGGTTTGGAATTTACACATAGAGATTTTTTTTACCTGTTTCCCTAGATTGTGAATTCCTTAAATACAGGAACTGTGCCTTATTTACTTTTATGACTCCAGAACATTATGATACTTTGTATCGAGGCACTAGGAGGCTTTGAAAATATCTTTGATTGCCTTAAATTATCCATACTATCTGGGTATTGTGATTATGAATGTGATAAACAGTCTATTTACTATTAAATATTCATCTATATAAGTACCAAGGTATTTGGCTTAGGATATTGACTAGCATTTGTTGAACATCCATCATCTATCACTTGATGCATTATTGATTCACTCATGTAACCAGCTCGTTGGGTGGGCATTGATCTAGGGGAAGCAGAAGTTTACAAAACAAGTGGAAAACTTTTATAGAGCTTATGTTTTAGTGATACAAGCAGATATTTAATAACTTTTACATTGGTGATGATGAGTAAAGCAGAATGAATGATAAAGAACGACAGATTGAGGGGTGCTTATTCAAGAAAGATTGTTGGCCAAGGTCTCACTGATGAGATAATGTTTGAGCAGAAGCCTGAAGGAAGTGAGGAAACAAGCTACATGAACATTTTGTTCAAACCACTCCAATGGAGATAACATTAAGTCCAAATGCTCCAGAGTGAGAGTGAGTTTAGCACATTTTTGGTGAAAATCAAGATGAGTGGTTGGAGCCAACTGAACAATGGGAAGAAACAGGAAATGAGGTCAGAGAGTTTGGACTGGGCATGTTAATCCCTAGTCAAAATATAACTTTGGTCTAGGGGCACCTAGGTGACTCAGTCAGTTAAGCATCTGACTCTTGATTTCAGCTCAGGTCAGGATCTCAAGGTCATGAGAGAGAGCCCCAAGTCGGGCTCTGCGCTCAGTAGGCAGTCTGTTTGAAATTCTCCCTTTCACTCTATCCTTCCACCTGCATGTTTTCTCTCTCTCTCCCCCACTCTCTCCTTCTATCTATCTCTTAAATAAATAAATAAATAAATAAATAAATAAGTAAATAAATCTTTTAAAAAACATATCTTAAAATATAACTTTGGTCTAATTTGAGCACCAGTATTGTATTTTTCTCTGAAATTGAACATATCATGGAGTCAAATAAAAGCTAGAATTCTTGAGTGAAAACAATCAGTCCTCTCTATTTCAGAACACCATAGGGAACAAACTACTGAAGAAAAAATGAGTTTTTATAATGTTAATTTTCCAAGACAAACAGGATCTTTGCACAATAAGCTATTGAACCACACAAATAGGAATACTTGACCCAGCTGGAGAAAGAGAGATATTCATGTAAAAGAAAAAAATAAGGAAAATTTTCTGATGATAAAATGTAGCCAAATAAGGCATAAAGAAACCAAGGTAAATGGACAGGTGAGGAGAAAGGAAAATTTTTAAACAGATTATGAAATCAAAAACAACATGGGTATTAAGGAGGGCACGTATTGCAGGTGCACTGGGTGTTATACGCAAGTAATGAATCATGGAACTTTACATCAAAAACTAGGGGTGTACTGTATGGTGACTAACATAATATAATAAAAAATATTACTAAAAAAATTAAAAAAATAAAAAAACCAACATGCAAATTTTAGTGAGAAAACATACTCTGATGCTATAATATTTATTTATTTAACAAAAGTTTTTGAGGACATGAAAAAAACTGTTCTTCCATGAAACTTGCAGTCTATTGTGGGAGGTGGAGAATAATAAAGAAAAAATGATAAGTATGATGATCTCAGATCACCAAGAAATAAGCTTATAATATGTTAAGCCATACCTTTAGCTTGTTATAATGGTTTAGTGTACTCTAATTAATTTGGGAAAAAATATAGTGTAATAGGGAAGATAAAAAAGAAACCATCAAAAAGAAAGCATATTATAAAAGGAAGTGTCAGACATTAGACTATTGAATGTCATTTCAATAAATGTAAATGGAGTAAAGTTATCTATTGCTAGAAAAAAAACATCTATTTTGGAGTATATGTTGCTCAGAAATGACATAATAAAATAATTAAAATATAGGTAAAGATCACAAAATGCAAACAAAAAGAAAGGATGGTCCATAATACTAATATTAGAAGGAGGATAAAGTTAACTCAATTCATGAATTATGAAAATCACATTATGTAGAAATATAGAGATGAACACTAGCAGAAACAAAGATAGGAATAGAAAATCATTCTATCTGGGGAGTGGGAATTAGCCAAGAGTTTCTTATTTTTCCTTGTAAAACTTTCGTATTTTCATTATAAATATTTCAAATTTTTAACAAAGTTCATGTTTTGGTTAAAAAAAACTGAAAAAAGTTCCATTGCAAAAACTCCCATGAAACTCCATCAATATGCTATAACAAATAAACAAAAAAATATTTAAACAAATTCAAGAATGGTACTTCATTCATGTTTAAAATTTTTCATACAATAAAAATTTGAGGAATTTCCATATTCTTTTGCCACAATGCAATGAATTTAGGAATGAAAATTTTAAATGTAGAATTATAATAGAAAACTAATAGCAGCACATTGGAAGGATAAATAGAAAATTCATTTAATGCTTAAGAAATGCATACAAATATGTCAAGCAATCGACACTCCAATAGAAAATGTGCACATAGCAGCAATAGGCTGTCCATAGGAAATATATGACTAGCTTGTAATGGCTTATAAAATTATTACCACATTCATAAATAAACGCAAATTTAAATAACAATGATTTATATGTTCTACCTGTTGGATTGCAGAGGTTCCAAAGTTTTAGTGCAGAGAAATGGTAAGGTAATTCTCATATGACTTCATGGGAATATAAATTGGTCTAAGCTTTTTTGAGGAAAATTTGGTGTTATTTCTCAAAACAACTTCAGTAATTCCATTTCTAAATATTTATATCATTGATATATTAATGCATCCATTGAATTGCTAGTTCACTAGTGTGTTTATATACTATAAAAAATAAGAAAAGTTGTGCTTATGTTCATCAATATTAGTTTCTTTAAAAATCATAGTATTTTCATACAATAAAGTTTTATTTAGCAACTGAAAATAATGTGATTATTGTTTATAGTCAGAGAAAGAAAGTTCTTTAAGAAATATCGCGAAGTAAATAAACCAAATGTTTGGTACCTATTTGTCTTCAGTACATACATAAATAATATATGAGACAAATAACTGCAATGGAATAAAATTTTCCTTTGAGAATAGGAAAGAAATTATGGATTGTAGTTAAAGGTAAGGAACAGAAGCAGAGATCTAGTGGGAGGGATGTTCACCTTTTATTAAAACACTTTTGTATTTAATTTTTTCGGTCTATAAATGAGTTCCTTTTTCATAACATTTTTAAGAGGCAAATATGCAAGACTCAGTGATTTCAAGAAAAAGTGAAATTCTCAAAATGACCAGTGTTTCTCATGTATTTGTGGGTTAGTTGACAAGGTCAGAGGTCAGATCTTTGACAGAGAAAATAATGTATATAGATGTTTGTGGAAAAGAAATTTGAAAAGGGATATGATTAATTTATTGATATATTTTGCTTTTAAATATCTTAATAAAGATATAACAGGGGTAACATACAATGCTTATGCAATGATTTCTTAGGAATATTTAACCCATGGCACAAACAGAAGAAATGCTGGGTCTCTTAATTGTTAAAGGAGAGAACTTCATTCTTTCATATTTCTTTCCTTTGCACCTCTTCCTCCCTCCTTCTCCCCCTGCCCCACACCTTCCCTTCACCCTCATCCTTTTCTTCTTCTCCTCCTTCTCCTCCTCCTTCTTTTTCTCCCCCTCCTTCTCCTCCTTCCTTCTCCTTCTCCTCCTTCTTCTCTCTCTCTCTCTCCAACTGGCAAAAAGAATACAACTAAGCTCCAAGTTTTTAAAAATGCCATCAAGCTTATGACAAGTCATTAATATGTCAGTTGAGAGTAATACATTTTAGGGAAGATGGCATGAAAGATGTAGATTTCATTCCCTTTATTTTGCTTTGTAATGCATGCTCTTACATCGGACCAGTTCAAGAGACATTGGATATTTAGGTCATCATTTATTGACCACCAACAGACTTTCTTTTCTAAAATTCAAGTTGCTTATGTTGTAGATCAATATAAGTGGAAAATACAGTATTTTTTCTTTTTTAAAAATTTATTTATTTATTTGAGAGAGAGAGAAAGAGAGAGAGAGAGCACGAGCAGGGGGAGGGGTAAAGGGAGACAGAGAGAGAACCTTCAAGCAGACTCCACAGCCAGCACAGAGCTGAACTTGGGCTTCAACTCATGACCCCGACATGATCTGAACGGAAACAAGAGCTGAAGGCTTAACCTGCGGATCCACCCAGGCACCTCTACAATATTTTCTTCATAGAAAACCCTGAAGAAAACTCCAATCATACCTTGCTGCCAAAATAATATATTTCTGGTGAGAAACTTCTTTTGTTGTTGTTGTTGCTTTTAATCTCACATCATTTTGAATTATTTGACTGATGAGTTTTCTGTTTTTGATTTGTCCTTCAAACAATAAATCCATGGGCCCAAATTTAGTATCCATAAAATCATTATGTTTAATAATTTTAGCCTTATCCATTCCTTCACTTTTTCCTGCTGTTATTTTCATTTTCCCCTTCTCCCCAATTTCAACTCACTTTATAATGAGTTAATGAAAGTCAACTTTCTAAAACAAATCTGGGCATGAATAAAATATCTTAATTAAATATAAAAAAGTTAAATAACAAATTAAATATATATGGGGTTATTTAACAAATTAGCATAATTGCAATGGCATTCACTACTTAGGATTTCCAATATTTAAAGCAAAAGCATTTTCTGTCAGAACATTTCATTACTGTTGAAAATACATGTTGATGTTTAAAACACAATATTACTCTTTAGTATTTTTCCATAAAAGTATGAAACCAATGATTCATATTGAATTATCATGTTTCAGTTCTATGAGAATATTCATAAAAATATCTATAATAATTAAGTTTAAACAAATAATTTTAGTAGAAACCAAGATAATAAGCCCTCCCTGTTTTTAGCTTTGGATACATGAAAATCAAACTGATATTTATTTTATAGCTATCAATTGCTTTTGAAATGAAATGAGAAAAAAATTTCTGCTAATAAGAATCATCTAATGAATTCTAAGAGATATCATTGTGTCCAGGAAAATAATGAAGGTACTTCTCTCCTTGTTGACTTTATATTCAGTAGCCTTTACAATAGTATCTGAATAGTCTCTAAAAGTTACATCTTTTTAACCTTTTAAACACCTTTTTTAACATGCCTAACCGTTGGCTGAAAACGTCAACCCTTTTTGGTTTCTTGATCTTTCCTGAACCATTTCTTCACTCTCTGCCCCCTCTTGTTCCTCAGGTCTTCCTTTTTCCCAGAGTTATGTAATCCCTCATCTACTGGGTAAAATTCTACCCATTCCTCAAACTCAAAGGTCCAACACAAAGGTTATTTTTTTGAAGTCTTGAGAAATTACTTTCCACTTTCTAACTCTATCCACAGAAAATCGCTCCTAATTTATGCATTAGAGTATATATTTAATATTGAGCTAGCTACTACTGTTTTTTTCTTTGATCAAAATATCTGTGTACCTCTAAATGCATCTGCTAGCTCTTGTTATATTTGTTGTTTATTTGGGGGAAAGCTCTGTCATCCCATCCCAAGCACTACTTAGAGGCATATTTAAGTGTTAAAGTTATCAACAGTTCCTAGCCTGGTGTCTGGTACAGATAAATGTTTAATGCATGTTGTTTTGAACTGAATTAAATTCCCAAAGTGTAAAAAGCTGAAAGCATAGTGGGTAGTGATCTATTTGTATTAAGAAACAACATATTTAACCTTAGGCTTGTAAAATTACTAATTTTCTCCTATAAATTAGAGAAGTCCAGCATGTCAGGACAAGCAAATATACCAAAAAATCCCCTTTCATGAACCTCTCCTCTACATTTATTAAAAATCCCTCTTCCACATTTATTATAGAAATTAATAAAGTCTCTAAAATCTCAGTTTGACTTGGAATTAATAAAGAAAAAGATTGCGATCATCAAAAAAATAAAATAAAAAATAAAATTCTTTGAACTACAAAATAACTGATGCCTTTGTATATAAGTTGTCAACTTAGAGAAACAAGAAATTTAGTTTTACCTTCAAAGGCATCAGTATTGAATCAAGATGGAAAGAGCTTACTAATCAATTCAAAATTATTATTGGAAAGTTCAAAGACACTTATCTACCACTGAATTATACAGGAAGTCTCTAAATTCCCCATTCCTTTAGACTTAATATACTAAAAAATAACATGTTTTTCTTTCTTAATCATGTTGATTGTATCAAACATCCTTAGTTAGCAACATTACAGTTTTAAGCAAGCATTACCAATATAGAGATATTTTTTAAATTGTTTAATTTTTTAAATTACATTTATTTGTTTTTTTAATTAACATGACTACACTAACACACTACCCCCTTCTTGCTATTGGAGGAGGAGGAACATCAGACATCCAGCTAAGACCTTGTTAGAGCCTGATCGCAGAACAACTGAGTGAGAATCTGCATTGTAATACAATCTTCAGGTGATATATATGCACCCTAACATGTGAGGAACACTGATCTCATATAAATTCAGAACCTTTGTTTGTATTAAATAAATGTTACTTTGCTTCTTTTCCTTAGATGTCCCTACATGGTCTTTGTAACCTCCAGATGTGTAGGAGGAAAAGAGCTTGTGATCCCCACTCCTATAGTCATACAACCTGGTTGTTTGATATAATGAATGTGAACCTAAGATCAAATTTTGCCATATAAATAAACCCTTTTCAGTAGTCAAAGGAAAAAAATAATTATTCTTATTGCATGATTTAGCTATATCTCTAGTTAATCAAGTATGTGAAAACTTCATCGCAGTGTTGGGATACAGGTTTGAATGGGGTTCTTGGACTCAGGAACCACTGCAGTGTGTAAATGGGTGGGATTGTCACATTATTATAAAATATTCATACAACTGTGTGGATGCATGTACAGTATTTCTAGTCAATCTCCATATAGTAATACCTACTAGTATCATCAATGATGAATTATTTGTAGCATTCTATTAATGCTTGTGACCATAAACTCCTGCTTAGTCTCTCAAATGTTAGCAGCTATCCCTGGAGTGTGTGTTGCTAATTAGTTGTAAAAAGTGTTACCTGAGTAGAGACTCAGTGTATCAAAAATAAGGTAAAAATATATAGATCTCACTCTGTAGGACAAAGCAATTTTAAATAAATTATAGTGCTATTTTCAATCTCTAGTACATTTCCTTGAGGAATGTGTATCTTAAAAATGAAAATATGTCTTCATCTCTTTATACCAAGTTTTCAGTAGAAAATTGAGGCAGGTTCAGTAAGTTTGTGTAAAGAGCAGTTTCACTGGATTGGGCTTGAACCATGATTGTTTTTAACTATAGACAGACAGCCGCAGATAAGGGACTGCCACGGATGGTTGACACAGGTTTTCTGCTTTACTGGAGCAATGGAGCTTTAGTAGGTTTTCAAAATAATGGAATCTCCTGGAGAGCAAATCTTTTCATATGGTTGTATTAACAATCATCTGTGGAAGAACTTCAGTGCCTTCAGGGATTAAGAAGAGAGCTTGCTGGCAAGTTCTCTCTCTGAAATTATTCCAGGAATAAGATGCAGGGGAGAAGGGTAAGGAGAGAGAAAGGAACCCTCATGGGTCTGGACACTGGACAATTCTCTGGTAGAAGAAAAGACAAATATTTTCTTAGGAATTTACGGAAGTTGGGGGAATTCAGAATAATGGTGATATTCCTTTCCAAATGTTATGTGTTGTGGACGTTGAGTACACCCTGCATTAGTTTCCATGGAAGGATGCTAAAGGTCCTTGATGACCAGAGATATGTATTTTGAGTTGTTTGCCGGGTACCACAGGTGCCTAGATATGAAAATTTGATGGAAAAAGAACAGTATAGGCTTTTGTTCTAAGTAGTTAATGCTGAAAAATGTCTTTGCTATATTGTCTAAGGAGGCCAAAATATAATATTAAACAAAATATTAACCTCAATTAATACTGTTGAATAGAATTTTAAAGGATGACTTTAGCAATGAAATCTCACAAAACACCAAGTATGTAACCCAGAGAGGCAAATTATTTACCTACGGTGAGAGATAATACAGGAAGTAGGTCAAACTTTTGTGTTTGCCTAACCACTAATTTGTTTTCTCCATAGACATCTACATGGGAAGAAAAATTATCCCAGGGTGATAACTGAATGGACATGAGAGTAGGGCAAAAGGATCCAGTTAGTGGATTTAGATATTTAGTAGCATGACGTCTGGTAGCTTTATGAGTTCATCTCAACACATTTTACCACCACCCACTCACATGCTCTGACTTAAAACTTTGGTATGATCTATCCTCCTTTTATTTCTCTTTACAGCCCACAACAATTGCATTATCATATGTTTGCAATTCTACCTCTAAAATAATTCATGTCCCTGATTTCCTCTCACAATTGCATTATTCGACCCTATTCAAAGTCAGCTTCGTTTCTAAACCAGACCATTACCATACACTAGTAAATAGTTTCTCACATACCACTCTGAGTCTCCATTCTCATGTCCACAGATTTTCCTTATAGCACCTAGGGTGATTTGTTTAAAAAAAGTAACACAGCTAAAAATATTTTATATAGACTATATTTGTGTATAGAGACTTCAAATACCTCTCATTCCCTTTATGGTAAAATTTAAGAATTTTGGAAGAAACTCACAATTCATCTCTTATCACTCACCCCCTCAGTCAATATGCTCAGATACTTACCCTTGCTACTCTATTGTTGCTACATTTTGTGGGACCTAGCACCTGAAAATTGCATTTGTTATCAAAGGTTAATAGTATCCACGATGTTTTTGGGAAAACGGGTACAAGACACAATGTGGCCAGATTCCTCCAAGCCAAGAAGAGCATCTTTACTTACATCTCACCAGACTTTTTTCTTTTAAGATTTTATTTTTTTAAAGTAAACTCTACACCCAACATGAGACTTGAACTCACAACTTCCAAGATCAAGAGTCACAAGCTCTACCAACTTGGGTCATCCAGGGGCTCCTCATCTCACCGGACTTTTAACACGAGCAAAGCAACAAGGGACCATCAGTTCTAATCCCTTTATCCTCTTCTTCTGGCTTACCCCTGGGACTCTATGTTATGAATTTGTCAAATTAACGCTTATTAAGTGGAGCCCATGGTCCTGATGGTGATTCTCAGTTCAACAATAGACCACAGGAACTAAAAGAGAGAAAGCAGAAATTACTCACAGATCCTGGAGGAAGTATCTGGCATACCTTGAGGGACTACATGGGGAAGTCAAGGCACAGTGCAGATAAAGATAGGACCTGGGTGGGGCACATGCCTTTATTAGGGTCTGTGGGTGGTGTGTTTTATAGTTCCTAAACTAAGGCCAGACTGGTCAATTCAAATGGAAAGAACAGGGTTTTGGTAAGCCCCACAGGGATACTTCCTAAGAGGGACATACTTAAGGCATACAGGTGCTGCAAGGCAGAGGGGACTGATGATTACAGGGACTTCTGGGGAAGTCATATCAGGAACTTGGATTTGCTTGTGACTCTGTGGGCTATCTAGGGCACGTGCTTGCATGAGGGGGCTGGTATCAGTTTAAAGTGACTGCAAAATGGATCCCTAGGCAGCAATACCATGGAGTAGCTTCTTAAACTTCTAACACTCAAAAAATGTTTTCTTCCTCATTCTGTATGGGTAGAATCCACATCATAATTCATATCAACTTAATGGCTTTATTGTATACTCTAGATCACAGTAATGCAGACTTGTCTTTTACTATTAGTGTCCAGCTTTGAACATTCAGAGAAAATTTCTTCATAAAGTCATATTCTGCAAATTAAATATTTACCTTCAAATAATTCAAATTACTTCAAATTACCACCTCCAAAGAAAATCTAAGAAAAAAAAAACTATTTAAAGATTAACACCCAAATATTGACTTCTAATAGGTTAATTCTTTCCAACTCCAGAAGGAATAAATGCTATATATTCATTGGATGTAAAGATGTGTGGTAATGATGAATATTTGGTGGTGAGGGCGGGAAAAGATCAGAAATATTATCACCGTGCTGCTGCATAACTTTCAAGGTGTTAAATATCCTGAGCAGACAGCATGAGCATGTAGAGAGATATGTACTTATGTTGATTTCTGAAGCTTATGAAAGCTACAAGTGATGTACACTATCAAAGAGGTAAAAGGCAGATACGCAAAAACCATAGCAGATTATTAGTTTCTTAATTACATATATCGTGAACCAAGTAGTGCAGGCAAAATAATTCTAAACATAACATAGAATGGGATAGCCAGCAGTCATTAAAGCCTATGAAATAATAGTGAGTGGTATTTTAGTGTCTAAGGAAGCAAGTATTTATTTAATTTGGAATATTTTGGCTTTAGTCAAATTTTCAGGGTTGTATGCAAAACTGTTTGTGTTATGTAGTAAGTATCCTAAACCTATAAATTTATCTCTGCTAAGAACTTCCAGATTGGCACTCTAACCACAACTTGTCTTTTGTATTATATTTCTAATTTTACCTAGATGAATTTCCAGAGCAAAAATATACATAATCAAAACTCAACTTACACTTTTTTCCCAAACTTTGTTCTTATTCTTATAATTCCATGTTCTGTTAACACTATCACTCTTTGCCACCCCAGGTTGACCCTTAGGACCCTTGTCAATTTCCCCCTGATTTTTGTTACTATATCAGTCCACAAGTCTTCTACCTACTCATCCTGAGGATATATAATCTCTCTCTCTCTCTCTCAATCTCTCTCTCCTGTTAAGTGTATTAACTCTGGAGTCAAATTGTCTATGTTTGAAATCAGGCTCAGTCACTTACTAGCTACTCATTCTTAATTTAGAAAGGTACTTAAACAGAATTTTTATAGTCCTCCTCTGTATAATGTGAATAATTAGCAATAGCATTTATCTCGTCATTATTATGAAACTCAAATGAAATCATTTACGTAAAATGCTTAGTATTCAGTAACCTCATATGAAATTTTTTGTAATTATTATTTATGTATAATTTTTTTCTGGAATCGACTTTCTTTTCATGTCCACTGATAATACACAAAGTATCCTCATTACCTCTCATTTGAAATACTGCAATATTTGATCTGCTTTGTGTCCATTTCTAATGTCATGATAGTTCCCATTCATTGACTTCTCTGCTAACAATCATGTAAATGCCATGTTAAAAAAGTGTCTTGGAAATAAGCTTCAAAGAACTTAAATAGTATTCAAGGGTCTCAGTGATGCGGTAAAAAATATCCCTTTTCTTTTTTTTTTTTTTAAGATTTTATTTATTTATTTGACAGAAAGAGAGTGCACAAGCAGGGGGAGCAGGAGAGGGAGAAGCGGGCTCCCCGCTGAGCAGGGCGCCTGACGCTGGACTTGATCCCAGGACCCTGAGATCATGACCCAAGCTGAAGGCAGACACTTAACCAACTGAGCCACTCAGGTGCCCCAAAAACATCCCTTTTCTAACCATTTGTTCATTTTGCTTATTTTTAAGTTCCAGCCAAACCAGAAAAAAACAGTTTGCATTTTCCTAAATGTGTGTTTTTGTGTATTAATGATATTACATTTACTGAAATTGCATTTCCTACTATTTCTGGTTGTTGGAGAACCCTGTATTGTTCTTACCATATTTGCCATTCTTTTTTATTTTCAGCATGAATTATAAATATAATTATAATTTAATAGTTATAGTAAACAAGGTTAAGTCTAGCTTTATCCTTATATCCACCACAGTTGTTAGATCAGTAAATATGTTACTAATTTTTTTATACTTTTATTTATTTTTTAATAATAATTTTTTATTATATTATGTTAGTCACCATACAGTACATCCCTAGTTTTTGATGTAAAGTTCCATGATTCATTACCTGCATATAACACCCAGAGCACCGTGCAATACGTGCCCTCCTTAATACCCATCACCAGCCTATCCCATTCCCCCAATCCCTCCCCTCTGAAGTTACTAATTTTTAAAATTTATTTTGAATTTGAAGGCTTTCAAACCATCTCTAAACTCTGTATTCTTCTTAAGGAATATGTTCTAATCGTGCATAATGCAAAAATTATATAAAAATATTATATATGTGTATGTGCATATTACATGTATGTATATATAACATATACATGTTGTGTGTTTTGTAAAACAAATTTTCTGCATTAAGTGAACTATAAAGAAATGTGTTTGTAAGAAGACATTCATAGCAAATGCGTTCTATCCAGAAAAAATAGAAATATATACATTTTCTGAGTTTAAATTTTAAATTTAAGTTCCCAGGTAACAGAGCTGAAATTCCCATGTTCATACCTGACTAGGTCTAAAACTACAAATGGATTCTGGAACACATTAGACTGGGATATTTGACATAGGTAAACAGCTATCTTTTCAGGTGAAAAATTCCTGGATCTTTAGCTACTTCTATATCAATTTCTTTGAGATTAATTTCACAAATTTTGGGGAGACTTTTCCAAGTTTGCATATTATCTTTTTGTTCTTTATGCTGCCGTAGGATTTTGTTTATACCTTTATTTTAGTAGGTAAAGGATAGCCATTATATTGAATCAATTTTCTTCCACTAACTCAGAAGCTATCAGAGGTCAGGAGATACATATTTTTCATCTGTTCTATCCCAAATAATTGCAAACTTAGGTCCTGGTACATGTTATATGTTCAGTAAATACGTGTTGAATTAATTTTTTACTGTCATACTTTTATTTAGACATCACACACCCATGCACACATATATCTGTGTAAGTACTATATTCAAATATTGAAGTTTTATCTATTCTTAGAGTCCTAAAATATTGATATTAGAAATATAAAAAGTTTGCTATATTCCGTCTATAATTTATCATTAATTCGTTTTTCATTCCCATAATCCGTTTAAAAATAATTTAAACATTTTTTAAAAGGTTGACTGGATTATCTCTTACTCAAATGAAACCACAAGATAAACAAAATGTAACAAAATCATTTTTTTATTCAGTTTATGTTCTCCCTTCTCATACATACATTATTTTAAGAAAAATTAAGTCAATGTTGACATATATCACAATTTTAGGATGTTCCGATTGTAGTGAGGAGTTTTAAAATGTACCTTTTAATGTACAGAAAAAGTTTCAACCACATAAATGTTGCTTGAGGAAGTGTAACTAAATATGTATGGTTTCGTTGATTTAAACTTTTTATATAAATGACAGGAAGAACCTTGAGGATATATGTACATTATTTCTAGAATAGCAAAGATGTGAAAAGCAGAAGTAAGCTGTATTGACAAACTAAACATTAGGCAAGAGTGAACAAGTCAAAAAATAATTTGAATTTACCCTGAGGAGGAAAAGCCTAGAGGCAAATTTTAAGATAGTACTAAGTATGGAACAATTTTTCTATTATTTCAGGATTATCATAAAAATTCTAGAAGTTTGCTCCTCCTTTCCATATAAAAAACATGTAAGAGCCTCATTAATGTTAACACCACCCTAATAAGACACACTAAATATTACCAAAGTACAATTTAAAGCAAAGGAAGAACAAGTGGGGAGTGAGGGGTATTTCCCTTCCCCATATCAAGGCTAATAAAACATTAGTAATTAAGGCAAATGGTATCAGTGCAGGGATAGCTCAATGAGACAGAAGAGAGTATCAGGGATAGGGTGGAGAGGGGAAATATATATCCATAGTTAATTTATTTCAGAGTGAATTTTCAGATTTGTAAGGACATTGATTGGGCTATTAAAAATAATGGAGTTTTTAGTTTCATGGAAAATAAATAGAATAAGACCCGTACTTCATACCATATACAAAAATAATATTTTAAGCTAAATGAAAGATCAAAATGAGAAGAATAAAATGACTAAATGTTTAGAAAACATTACAGAGGGATAATTTCATAACTTAGTTTTAGGGAATAACTTTAGACCTAATCTAAAACCTAAGTCTAAGTTTTTTAATAAGTTGCCCCCCACAAAACAATAAAAGTTTAGCAAATTTTATTTTATTTTTTTAAAGATTTTATTTATTTATTCGACAGAGACAGAGACAGCCAGCGAGAGAGAGAACACAAGCAGGGGGAGTGGGAGAGGAAGAAGCAGGCTCCCAGCGGAGCAGCCTGATGTGGGGCTCAATCCCAGAACGCCGGGATCACGCCCTGAGCCGAAGGCAGACGCTTAACCGCTATGCCACCCAGGCGCCCCTAGCAAATTTTATTAAATTAAGATTTAATAACTTCTTTTTTTATAAATAGATTATATAGAAGAACAAAACAGCAATCCATAGACGGAAGTTACTTACTACAGGTATGAATGACAATGAGCTGATATTCAATATTTATTTTTTTTAAATCTCCTAAGGTAAAGAAGAAAAGGAGTGTTTCAATAGCAAACAACCTCAAAAGGCACTTCAAAAAAGAAGAAAAAAAAATCTATACTAATCAACATGACACGAATTTTTAAATTGTACAATGTCAAGGGATGACAAGAATGTGAAGCAATGTTTACATTCATCAACTGAAGTATAAATTAATAAAACCAATTTATTAAACAATTCAGTATTGCTTAAGAAAATCAACTAGATACCCAAACTATGACCTCAAAGTTCTACCCTTAGTTCTATCTTCTAAGAAATTCTTGTGAACATGCACCATGATTCATGTCTAAGAATATTTTTAGCATTACGGTTCTCCATGACGACAACAACAACAAGAAAATAATAATAACTGGAAATAAAACAAATGTCCATTACCAGTAGAATGGATATACTAATTGTGATATATTCTAAGATGGATCACTATAGAGCCCTCTAAATGAATAAACTACAGGTAGTTATGATAACATAAGCAAACATCAAAGCTATAATGTAGATTAAAGAAGCATGACGAAAAGATTACTTACAGAAAAACAGTGAAATTATAAAATAGAAAAGAAAGTAAGACAATAGTCCACAAAATATTCAAGTTAATAATCACCTCTGGGGATGGCAAAGAACTGTATGTCATTAGGGTGGAGCACGCAGCATTCCTGGGGCATTGATAATGTTCGATTATCGTCCAAGTCTGTAATAATAATTATAAAAATAAAAGTAGCACACATATAGCCCTTACTATGTGCCCAAAACAAAACTATGAGACATGTATTATTATTCTCCTATTCCAGATTAGGGCAGTATGACACAGTATGACACATTGGCTTGCCCAGCTTCACACTGGTAGTAAGCCCCACAGGCATGATTCAAACCCAGGCACGTTGGTCTCGATACCTTGCTCCGACCTAGGCCTAGCGCTCAATCCTGGCTGTACATAGCAATTACCAGTGAAGCTATAAAGATGTAGTTGTTTGAGTCTCACCCTCAGAGATACTGGTTTAATTAGTGTGGCAGGCATGGTGGGTGTTGAGATATTTAAGAGGTCCCCAGGTGACTATTCCCCACTTGAGTTCAAGAATCATAAGGTAGTCAGTTCTTCACAGGTGATTCCCCAGGAACAGAGGGTGACTTATTTCTTGGAACTTTTCTCAGATCCATCAGAGAATTGACGTAACAGGGCAAGCCACCATCCCAAAACCTAGTGAATAAAGAGGATTATAGACGTGATTAGCTTAACTGAAGTAGAAGCCACTGGAGCCAGTAGGGATACTTACACCATAACTTTGCAGAATGCTGAAGGCTGAGTGTGGACCACCTTGAGAGGTAAAAACTGCTGGAGAGGGGAACCTGGGTGGCTCAGTCGGTTGGGGAAAAACTATTCTGTGGGACACTGTCATGGTAGATACATGACATTATGTATTTGTCAAGACATAAATTTACAATACAAAAAGTGAAACTTCATGTAAACTATGGACTTTAGTTAATAATAATGTACCAATATGCATTCATTAGTTGTAATAAATATACAATGTGAATTCAAGATGTTAATAATGGGAGGAAGCAGTGGGAGTATGGAAAGTGGGAGATAAAGTGTTTGGAAATTTTGTGTACTGTCAGTTCCATTTTTCTTTAAATTCAAAGCCGTTTTTTTAAAATATATAAAATAAACTAAAACGAGTGGTAAAGCATGCTTGTCATTTGGAAGGCAAATGATCAATGGGCATATTCAGGAATATTTTTAAAAAGAAATCCAAAAAGACATAATTAGAGTGAGCAAACAATTTATTTTATTTAAAAATTAAAAATGCAATAATAACGCTTATTTCTGCCATGAACCCTTACCTGATCTCTAATAAGTTTTTTTCTCTTCCTTACGTCTGACCCAAGATTTTGGTGGCTGTGTTTTCCTTTATAGTCTTGTTACATCACGGCCATTAATCTATATACTTGCACTTGTTTTACTTTTCCCCTTACATTTGAATATATGTGTTCTTTGCTTCTCATTCACCCTGGACAAAACTGACATCCCTAGTTAGTAAGACTCAGATTTGCTCCAGTCTCAGTAATATCAACCACTGCCACAGTAATGTCCCTGATCTGTTAGCTCTCTCCTCACTGGTTATTTTCATGACTGGCTCCCCTTCCTGTTTCTATTAGGAAATTATGATTTATAGATTCCCATCATTCATTTGATCGAATAGAAGACATTGTCTCTCTACAAAGGAGGGATATACATTAAGTGGAGGCCATCAGATAAAGTGGTTAGGAGTTCAGGATCTGAAACCAGAATATCTTCTGATCTTCTGTTTCTTCTGATACCCATTATGTGATTTCAGCCAGGGAACTAAAATCCTCTAAGCATCTGTTTGCACCATCTGAGAAAAATGAGTCAGTGGTAGGCAGGATAATATCATTGCATATTGAAGTTCTTCGTAAAATCATATCCTGCAACCTCTTCAGTCCCCCTGGGTTGCATTTCCCTCAATAAAGACAATGTTACATTGCAACAGTTAAAGCACAGTGGACAGTTTTTAAATTTGGTATCCCCGTAGATGAAATATGCCTTATTCTTTTTGATTTTCAAATTATCTAATGGTCGATACTTTTTTATGAAAGCTCTCTGAAATTCATATTGTCCTTCAAAGTAAAATCTGTTTGTGGATCTAAATTTCCATATCTTCTGTCAAGAAGGATTAATTAGGATTCTATTTTTACAAATTCATCGTTTCTTTGTTTTTCATTTAGAAATTTAAAAAATATCAAATCTTGTTTAAAACTCTCACATAATAGGGCCGCCTGGGTGGCTCAGTCGGTTAAGTGTCTGGCTTTGGCTCAGGTCATGATCTCGGGGTCTTGGGATTGAGCCCCCATTCGGGCTCCCTGCTAAGCAGGGAGTCTGCTTCTCCCTTTTCTTCTGCCCCTCTCCCCCACTAGTATGCACTGGTGCTCTTTCTCTTTCTCTCTCTCATGCGCTCTCTCTTCTCAAATAAATAAATAAAATCTTTTTAAAAAACCTCTCACATAATAATTAAAAACATAAAGTTCAATTATAAAAATAATAATTCTTAATTGCTATTATATTCTAATAATTAACACATTAAATCCTCCTGTTTCTATGATTTAAAAAAAGATGATTATAATAAGGATGGTAAAGTGAGCATTTTGTTATGAAAAATAAAACTCTATTAAAAATGACTCTTTTATTACTCATTAATAATTTTACAATATCAAGAGACATTTTGACTTTTTAGTTTATAAAGAATAAACAGAAAGAGGAAATTGATAAACTGCTAGAACTACAAAATATATTTGAGTATTCACTAACATGAGAAATCATATCAAATATGTCACTATTTGTATGATGTAAAATATGGAAAACTATAACATCAAGAGATAATGGATTCTAAGTACTAGAAATCATCCATGCCCCATATGGAATACAAAGCCTAAGTATGTATTGCAATCAATTTTTCTAGAAAATTGTGTTTACATAGTCTTCAGTTTGTTTTATACAAATAATATTCAAATATTTTGTTCATAGTTGAGGAAAGAATAGAAAAGAAAATCAATTATGAGTTTTGAAAGAAATAATGAAGCATTATTTTAAAATAAAATTATTATAAAACATCTTTATAAAAATATGTTACTTTTTAATAATGACATATTTTTAAAATAACAGAACTAATAATTTTGAGCTATAGACCATGAGCATGTTTTAAATACAATGAAAAGGGGCGCCTGGATGGCTCAGTCAGTTAAGCGTCCAGCTCTTGATTTTGGCTCAGGTGATGATCACAGGGTTGCAAGATAGAGTCCCATGTGGCGTGGGGCTCTGCGCTCAATGGCGAGTCTGCATCTCTCTCTCTCTCTCTCTCCCTCTCCCTCTGCCCCTCCTCCTGCTCATGTGCTCCCTCTGTCTAAAATAAATAAATCTTTTTTAAAAATACCATGAAAGGGCTTCTTAATATATAAGTATATATTTTAATATTTTTCCTATTTTTCAATATTTGAATCTTGACATAGATTGTTTTCTAATTTTAGTTATTTTAATTTAAGAAAGGGGTTCACGGTACATATGAGATGTTCAATCCTTTCCAAATGACACATATTCATAAGAGAAGTACAAATATAAATTAAGTAGGAACTATATACCAGCATTCTAAATCCAATTACAGTATATCCAAAAGCACAAAGAAAATATAATATTTTTTTCTACGATCAATTTTGTTGTCCTTTTGAGTCTGCATCCTACTTAGTAGTATTGGAATAAAAAATAAATTGAGATTGATCCGGTAATCACAGTTCAATTAAATAATCTAAATATTCTCTTTTCGTAATTCACCTCTTTTGTTTAAGTATCCAGGCTTTCCAATGCCGTCCCCTTTCTCCCTTGTTTCCTGACATGTTGACGTATACAAAAAAAGGGCTTGTACAACCTGGAGCAGTTGGTAAAAAGTTGACCTCCCATGAAGATCCATATTAGATGCTAGTATCGTCCTTCAAGTCCCCTGGTCTCTAAGCAATGGTCCTTTTCCACATGCTACTGTTTATCCTCTTGATACTTGATCATTTACAACAGGAAGGATGGTTACTTTAGATGTATTATCTCACTTGAGCCCAATAATTTTCCCGGAGACTCTACAGCAGCTATAGTTGGAGTTGCTTACACCTTGGATATAAATCATATTNACATCCCATTGGCCTGCCCTGAATTCTGTGATCACTGAGCCACTTTGACATTCTCTGGGAAGATCCTCATTCAGGTTAAGCCAACTGTCATATAAACTCCCTGAAGGCATTTGGGAGTTCTGGACGCCAACTGTTTGCTACATACCTCAGTGGCTTGCTTACTAACACCGGTGAGATGAGCTCCCTTCTCGTGTATCCATGCCAGAACACATTTGGGTATTCTCGAGGTTTTATAGAGCATTTGTTCTTTGTTATAAAACCTAACCTTACTTGTTGTTCTCTCATACTAAGAAATGTAAATCTACTCTGCTCTATTTTAGCTATTTTGGTGTTGTATAAGCAATTTTGGGTTTTTTAGGGAATGAATTTGCTCTGGATGCAAAGGAACAAGAAGCATTTTACAACTGACTTAGGGAGTCAGGTAGGCCTTCCTGGAAGAGACGATGCTTGAGTTTTCTGAAGGTTGAAAGGAAATTAGCCAAACAAAGAGAATGGAGAATGCTATTTCAGAAGGACATAATAAAATTAGCAAAGTTGAAAAATAGAGGCACAATCTGGTAGGGGTACAAAGTTACCAAACTTCAACGTTTGCAACTATTAAAGTAGAAATCTGTGCTAGGGTGTGGTGGGAGGTGAGTGGGCAGAGCATCATGAAGAGCCTCAGATCCAGGAAAAGGGAGTTGAACTTCATCTTGAAAGTAATGAGGAGCCACTGTTGAGCTTTAAGCAACAAAGTGACAAAGCCAGACTTCTGAGTTTTGCAATACTGACATGGTGAGCTGTTAAGAAGACAACTTATGTATTAGCACTTCCTGTGCCTGCTCCCACCTCAGAAAAGAGAGCAATAAAGAAGATACAGTGATATACCCCAATAGTGTACCCTAAAATTCATACCTACAATGGGAAGCCAGTTCTGGTTGCAATGTGAACCCAGGAACCAAGAGTCGTTGGTGAGAGGTAAATCCAGGCCCTAAAACATTCTCTTCTAATAATTTTATTCTAATCCGAGGCTGATTTTTATGTATTTCTAGTGTCTTAAATATTTCTCCTAGAATTACTCTCAATTTTTTAACTTTCTTCCCAGGAAGTATGCAGAATAAGAAGATTGTAATATATGTATTTTAACATATTCCTATCCTATTTCTGTCTTTCTAGTACATTCCATTGTAGGCTGAATCAGGGCAGGTTTCTCACATACACTGTGATATGAATATTCACTAAATGATTTTGTCCATTTCCACTGAACTAAACTTACAACCTAGCCTTTTCAATGATAGAGACATTAGCAACACTAAACCAATAGAACATTATTCCACAAAGACAGGTAAAATTAAACTAACAAGGGGGCGCCTGGGTGGCACAGCGGTTAAGCGTCTGCCTTCGGCTCAGGGCATGATCCCGGCGTTATGGGATCGAGCCCCACATCAGGCTCCTCCGCTATGAGCCTGCTTCTTCCTCTCCCACTCCCCCTGCTTGTGTTCCCTGTCTCGCTGGCTGTCTCTATCTCTGTCGAATAAAATAAAATCTTTAAAAAAAAAAAAAAAAATTAAACTAACAAGGCAATACATAGAAACAGTAAATTTGTCTTGTTATTAAACTCTATGTCTCATGTCTATTTTCCCACAATTGAGGAAAAGATGATCTTGATGCTATAAAAAAATTAAATGATCAAGTACACCAAACTTAACTATTATATTTTTACTGACATTTAAGGAATTATAAAATTTAGGAAATAATTTCTTTCTTAGGAAAAAAGTGGATTTAAAACAATGGTCTCCAACTAAAATTGAATTTTGCCATCAAAATATGAATGCTACATTTTACTTTTGCCATGCCAACCTCAGTAAAATTCCCATTTAACATATCCTAACATAGCAGACAGATGCCTTAGATGCCTTGGGATGTCCAGAAAGAAAACCATGCTTGAAAAATATGCAAAAAAAAAAAAAAAAAAAAGATAAAAAAGAAAGAAAGAAGAAAGAAATCATATTCACTATTCTTATTTTTCACCTATTTTTAAAACACTATTTTTGTGAGTTTCAAAGTGATCTTTTATTAAATCACTTATATACTGAAATTTCTCCACACTTTAAAGATAAAACTGACAAATGGAGTTAGCATAATGGAAAAATAAAACAATTTGTCACGTTAAAATCATGTAAAGTTTTAATTTTACAAATATATTTCATTTTATGTATCTAACACTTCGGAGTAAGAATCAAACTAAATCAAAGTATTCACATACTGAATTTTTTTTCATAATTACGTTGAAAATATTGCATTCATAATGGAAGCAGTCTTCAAAAAGAACTAAAATGAAAGGATTCTTGCATATATCTCTCTACTGTTCTACTATAAATATCTACAACTGAGTTCTTACTGATTTTGTGTAACATAATTTCCATTTAACATACATTTGGGTTCATTATGTGCAAAGATTTTTGTTTAGGTAGAAGAGACAATTTTCAACCTCTAGAGAGAGACAGTAAAGAAGAGATTTGTATTCAAACTCTGCGATAAAAACTACAATGTTTCATGTGGTGTGTCCACAGGCGGGCATCACAGGGTCAGGAATAGAAAAGCTACTTTTCTTTGTTCTGGTTACTAATATGAGTTAATCAGCTAACATACGCTTTCACAAATGTATAAGATCACATACGGATATACCTACGTATACACCATCACAAAAATTGAGAACTTTTTATTTCTGTGATTTCTTTATCTGTATAACTTATAATATTCTTCCCTTTAATCTAATTGTACACATTTCCCTTTCCTTCAAATCTATAAGGTATTGAATACATGACCTTTTTACTGACTTTTTGCATATAACCCCCAAAGTACCTAAAATAATGTCTTGTGTGTATATATTCTCCATAAAGATTAATATTAAAAACACTATATGTAAGTAAAGGGGTGCCTGAGTGGCTCAATTGGTTAAGCTTCTACCTTCAGCTCGGTTCAGGATCCCAGGGCTCCTGGCTCAGAGCGGAGTCTGCTTCTCCCCCTCTGCCCCTGCTCATGCACACTCACTCTCTCAAATAAATAAATAAATAATCTTTAAAAAAAAAAAAACTATAAGTAAATTTAAAATGAAAATAATGTAATACAATGTAATGCAATGTAATATAATGTAATATAATATGAGTAGAACTTTTGGGTCAGAAACCAGTATCTCAGAGTTAATCTGTCTGCTTTGGACAATTTTGCATATTTTTACATTTATTTTCACATGCTTAATTCATGGTTAGTTATCATAATCTGTATTTTCAAGTTTTTAGAGGATATGATATTGTCCATGTAGTAGTAACACATTTTAATTATAATATTCTAAAATTCTTTGAGTGTTGGAGATTATAAAATGGCAGCAGCAGAAAAGAAAAGCCCGATAGAAGGAAGATTTATTGGCAAAATTTTAAATGCAAAGTATACAGGAGAATAGGGAACTTTTTTAATATGAGAGAAAATTGCATTCATAGAAATAGAAGAGTAAATATTTAGGGAAAAAATGTGAATTTACAAATAGTTAAGGTATATTCAGTTGAAGATGTCCAACAGCAGTTAAAAATATATGTGTTATTCAGTATTTCTCAAAGCAAGAATAACACCTGTCACCAAGCAACCTGTTAAAAATAAACATTTCTGGTCCCAGCCCAGACCAGTGAGCAGGAATCCTTTTATGGGACTTAGAAATATGAGTCTTAAGTAAACATCATATATGCATTAAGTGTTGTTGTTTTGTTGTTTTTTTAGGACAGTTGACACACAGTTTTACATTAGTTTCAGGTGTACAACACAGTGATTCAACAAGTTTATACATTATGCCATGTTCGCCACGAGAAAGAGTAGCTACCACCTGTTATTATACAGCGCTATTACAATATCATTGACTCTATTCCTTATGCTGCAAGTTTTATTCCTGTGACTTATTCACTCCTTAACTGGAAGCCTGTACCTCCCACTCCCTTCACCTATTTTGCCCATCTCCCCATTCTCTTTGATATTCACTGGGAGTGTACATTTGGAAGTAATCCAATGAACAATTATATATTGAGTACCTATTATATCTGTACCAGACAATATTCTTGGGACATGTGAGTGGGGAAAAAATTAGAAAAACACCTGCACCCTGGTGAAGCTTATGTTTTAGAAGGGAAGAATAATACACAGAAAAAAGATAGATGAGGTCATGGTGTGGTTGAAATCACCAAGACAGAATCAAATTAAATAGGCAAAATGGCAGATAGAGAAAATTGTGCAAACACTTTATGGGTAGTGAGGTATAATTAAAATTACTGGGCAAAAACAGATGGAGAAGAAATAGCAAGAGGAAAGCAAAAAGAGGACAATGTCCTTAATAGTAAGTATGACATTAGATATAAGTCTTTTCTAGGTGTTCTTTATGAAGTATAGGAAGTTCCTCTTCATTCCTCCGTTTGTTAAGAGTTTTTATCAGAAATGGGTGCTGTATTTTGTCAAACTCTTTTTCTGCCTCAAATGATATTCATTCTTGCACATTGTCCACTTCTTCCATTAGAGCCCTTAACATTTTAATCATAGCTATTTTAAATTCCCTTCTTACTAAATCCAAAATCTGTATCATAGTTGAGTCTGCCTGTGATGTTTGCCTTGCTTGTCTCTCCACTCTGTTTCCTAATCTTGCCTTTAGCATGGCTTGCAATTTTGTATTGTAGCTGAAAGTCAGATATGATGCATTGGATAATGGAAAACGGGCCTGTAGCGTGCGGTTTTAGGTTATTTTGACTGGGAGTTCGGCTGTGATTAAGGTATGCTATAGCTATAGGAGCCAGAAGCATCAAATTCAACAAGAGGCACTCTTGTTTTTACCTCCACTGATGTCTTTGCATTTCCCTAAGAACTTACACTTTGTGTTTTTTTCTTACATTTTCATTTTTTATAATTTTTATCTTGTTATATTAGTCATCATACAGTACATCCCCAGTTTTTGATGCAATGTTCCATGATTCATTATTTGTGTATAACACCCAATGCACCATGTAGAACTTACACTTTGATTGCACCTCTTTCTTGCAGCTCTTTGAGGTGTAAACCACTGTGGTTATACTGGGGCTTTGTTGGTGTGGTGGTAGAGTATCGAGCGAGTGAGGCATTAATAATCTCACGATTTAATAATAGTCTTTTGGAGGACTTATGTCACTTGACTATGCCTTGTACAGGTTTTTGGGTTTGTGTGTGTGTGTGTGTGTGTGTGTGTGTGTTTTAGTTCCCCTCCCTCCCTAATCCCCTTAAGTGAGACATGAAGTCTAATGTGGGCTGAGACAAAGAAATGCCTTTCCCTCAAATTCGGTAAGGGCCTGGTAGTCTTTATCCCGGGAGAGTAGGTTTTGTTTTGAAAACCCCCCTGAGCATATTTCATACTAATTACTTTTTCCATTCCCTTGCCAGAGCCATGAGGGAATCTTTCTCTGATTTTCACTGTAGAACTTTGTGGGGTTCCTGGAAGTTAAATCTTTAAAAATTTGGAACTCCCCTAACTGTGCCTCCCTCCACCCCCAGTAGCTTCTCCCTCTTCTGCTAGTCCACAATTAGCCTCCAGCAAGTTGTCAGCAGCGTCCTTCACGCGTTCCTATCGATTAATGGCTCCAGTAGCTCCTGCTTCAGGTATTGGAAGCTCCAAATTTGCCCATCTCTCCAAATTTTGGAATGGCGGCTTTATCTGAAAGTTCAAGTTTTCCTATTGAGCTAAGAAGAGTAACCGATTTTCAGTTTAACTTCGTCTACTTGAAAGAATGGAGTGATGACTTCCAAGCTCTTTACATATTAAAGCTGAAACTGGGACTTCTGAGTCGTATTTTAAGTAGTATTTAAATATTGCCAGGAAGTGTTTTGTTTTTTTTTTTAAGATTCAATTTTTTTTAGGGCAGTCTTAAGTTCATAGCGAAATCGAAAGGAGGGTACAGAAATTTCCCATAAACCCTTTGCCTCCGCACATATATAGCCTCCCCCATCATCAGCAGCCCCCACCAGAGGGGTACATTTGTTACAATTGATGCACTTACATCAACACGTCATAATTACCCAAGTTCATAGTTTACACTGGGGTCTGCTCTTGGTGGTGTGCATCCTATGAGTTTTGACAAATGTATAATGACATATACCCATCATTATGGCATCCTACGGAGCATTTTCTCTGCCCTAAAAATCCTCCATGTTCTGCCTCTTCATTCTTCCTGTCCCCCACAAGCTGCAAGTATTTTATAAAGTAAATTTTTATACTCATGGTCATGTAATTCAGGTTTCTTTATAAAAACAAGAACCAGAATAATTATTCCAATTCTGTAATGTTTGATATTATGCATCGATTTATTTGCAATCCACCTTATTATTTAAACCCATTCTATTTAAAAATTATGCTCCAATGATTTATTTTTCCGATAAATGTTTTCATAAAGCCTTGGTCCATTCTCATTATACAGTCATAAGAAAAGTATATTTGACGTTCTGAGGCAATTTTGTCATTTTTTAAAAAAGAGTAAAATTTGACGAAAAAGAAAAAACTCAGTCATACAAATATGCTTCTAGAAAGGACTGCACAATTTTTTTTCTTGTTCTGATATTTTTCAAATAAAATGAAACAATTGAGGAAAACGTGTTTGGGTAACAGCTGCTGTTTTCAACTTATATAGTATGAAACAAAGGGTGTGCTAGAGTATTTCCCATTAATTGTTTCCATTGTGTGCGAATTACCCTGAATATCCAATACATTTTATTTCAGAGTTTCTGATTAAAACCAACGCAGCTAAAGTTTGTGGGCCATCATTTTCTATGCTACATTTAATATGCAAACTAATTTTGAAAGGCATGAGGCACCTGCACCACAGATTTCAAAGGAATTTGCATAATAAATACAGTACAGACTTAAAGCTTGCCTTGTAGAGGACAATGACAGATGTGTAAGCAGTTTTGTGTGAGAGTCCTGCATAGCAAAATTTGCTTTGGAGTTGAATTTCAGGGTCAGGGTAGGACAAGCAATCTATTATAGGATAAACATTTTATGTAAGCAAACATCCTATATTGGAGTAGTCAAGGCTTATTCCCCATGCAAACTGGGGGGTGCTTGTCTTCTATCAACAAATCTTGGATTCTCAACTGGAATTTATGACTGGCTCAAATCTGAAGACAAGAGCCTGTAACCTTTTTTCAACATTGCAAGAGAAAGATCATTGCATTCTGATTTTGTCCTTTTTCCTATTTAGTTTATTTACTACATTTATTGTTAGTTAATCTCCCAGAAAATGATATCAGATCTTTCTGTGTGCATGTGATTGTGATTGCCATAAATATTAATAAACAAATAATAAAATATTACCAATCAATAGGACAATAATCCTGTTTATAAATTTATTATATCTACCAGATCTTCTCCCCCCACCCCAACACTGTGATAATACACAAAACTAATGGACTAACAAAGTTAACTTTCTGGGATAACTCAGAGGAAAATTTTCTCTCAAAAGTGATTTGTAAAGTGATTGATTTGTGATTCAGAGATTTATTAGACCCATTTCTATAGGCATCAAATACCTGAAATAAACAAACAACGCCCTACATCTGCCTAATGATAGCTCCAGGTAAATAATAAATTATAGTCAGAGGAACTGTGAAGAAAACACTTGCTTTTCTAGAATAATGTCCATGCATATTGTAATTTAGTGATGTTTTACAAGTAGAATTTTCATCACCATACAGAAGGCTCTTTCTGCATACTCATCTCCTAGAAACTTATGAGTGGGAGAAGACAAATGAAAGTACGCTAATTTTAAGTGTCTTATCCTGTGTGAAGCGACATAACAACACCTACAGGTAGATTGTGGTGAGTTAAAGATCTATACTACAAATCTGAAAACAACTACTAAGGTGAAAAAGCAAAAGTTACATGTAAGCCCCCCCCAATAAAACAAAATTATTAAAAATAGTCAATCAAAGAGAAAGCAGAAAAAGAATAAAGGGGAAACAAAAGACATGGAACAAATAGAAAAAAAGTCAAGCTGAAAGTTTCAAATCTAAACATATCAATAATCACATTAAATGCAAATTATGTAAAATTATACAGGAAGTTCAGGCTGGCTTTACCCATAAGACAGCAGACTTAGCTTTCGCTCAGCTCCTTATCTTATCTCCTCAGCTTCAATATCTTATAAATTCCACAACCACAAGGCTCTTAGTTTCAGGATATACTGGTTA
The DNA here is from genome assembly GCF_017311325.1 of Ursus maritimus. Taxonomy (NCBI): domain Eukaryota; kingdom Metazoa; phylum Chordata; class Mammalia; order Carnivora; family Ursidae; genus Ursus; species Ursus maritimus. The sequence goes on along the minus strand of NW_024423344.1, from coordinate 31,762,571 downwards.
GACTAATCCTTTGATTAATATGTCTTTTCCTTACTTTCTCCCTTCCCCACATGTATAAAAATGCTTTTAAGCAATGACCTAGCCAAACAACAAGTAAACAAACAATTTAATTAAATGATCTAAATCATTAGCCCATAGCAAATTCTGAATAATGAGATGATACTTGTACAAGAACATTTCAAGACTGTCATTAATTTCTCCTCACCTTAAAATCTTTTTTTGGTCCATTGGTCACCAAGCTAGGATATGAACACCATCTGTAAGATCATAACACTTAATATTGGAAGAACTTAGCTTTACCTTCATAATTATACAATTTAGTAAATGATTATGCTAAGTACGGTAAAAGAAAATGGACTGACACCATAGACAAGATACTTATTTTTAAGTAAATTAAAAGATAACATTTTAAAAAAGTAAGAATATCAGATAGGGAGTATGATATGGAAATACACTTATTTTCATAAATATTTGTATGTACTGAGCAACTGTAATAAAATGTCAAGTGGCTCCCACTGTTGGTTTGGCACAGAATCTGATGGTTTGAGTGTTCGGGTTAGGTGAATAGCAATTTTCATGATAGAATTGGATCACATAATGACTAAGCTATTGCCTATGACATCCCATGACTATTTGCATAAAATTCAAATGCATGCCAAGTCCCGCAAGGAAGAACTTGCACACATTGTTCAAATTTTCCCCGCAGCATCCGTAACGCTACTCTCTCCCATGTACCTTGACCACTGGCCTTTCCTCAGTCTCTCATTGCGTCTTTAGCAACTTGAACTTGACATAATGTCTACCTGAATGCCCCTCTCTGAGATTGCCCTATTTTTTTTTTCTAAGATTTTATTTATTTGCTTGACACAGAGGGAGAAAGAGAGGGAGAGAGCACAAGCAGGGGGAGCAGCAGGCAGGAGAGGGAGAAGCAGGCTCCCAGCTGAGCAGAGAGCCTGATGCGAGGCTCCATCCAGGACCCTGGGGTCATGACCTGAGCTGAAGCACATGCTTTAACCACTTTAACCAACTGAGCCACCCATGCGCCCCTGAAATTTCCTGATTTTTAGCTCTCTTTTCTCCTTCCAGTCCCAGCTCAAACTTGTTCTTCGTAGGGACCATCCCTGAGCTCCTATGTAAGTTTCATCCCCACTGTTCTTCTTGGGTTACCCTGTTCTATTTTATCTATATACTCACCTCTGTTTGAATATTTTTACTTTAGAGAGCTATCTTACTCACCAGAAAGAAAGCACCAATAGAATAAGGTCTCATAGACCCTTACCAAGCACTTAAAGCAATGCTTGGCTTTGAGTCAATACCCCAAAATAGTCGGTGAATGAGTCATTAGCTATCATCTCTAGCATTTTATGATTTGGGAAATTTATTAGGAATTGATCAATTTTGGGATCTTTTTCAACCCCTGAAAATGCACATAAAATTTCAAGAAATATGTTCATTCATAGATGGATAACTGTGCTTGAAATACTTTGATATCCTTCCAGAAAAGTAATTAGCATACAGTCATGTCCACATTCATTATAGTTTAAAGCAGACAGAAAAGATCATCTACTCTGAAGCATCTCCAAAGCCACTTAGGATATGTTATTTAAGCCTACAATATATAATTATACAAGAATAAGCTGAAAATCAGTTGGCTTTTAGAGTCTGACAGAAAATAAAATGTCTCAAATCTGTAAAAATCAGCATATTGGTGACTACCGCTGAAATTCCTGGTGATAATTGTTAGCTAGGACACTCTGGAAAATAAAACAACAAAAATGCACTGTAAAATTTGGGTTAAGAAACATCAGTAACAAGAAATGTGGAAGAAATTCACATTTAAGAATTTTGAATACAAATTTCAGGTAAGACATACATACATAAAACACAAATATATATGCCTTTATGCCCCTCCCTAAAAACTCCCGGCATAGTAGAGAGGGCTTTAGCCTTAGGAAACAATGATACGATTTCTTAAATTTGCGAGCATGTTCTTCTGTGACTATAGGTTTATGTCATGTTAATACATGTAAAATGAATTTTAAATGCACTGTGATGCAATAATTGATTGAGCTTGAAAATACGTTTGCATCATAAATCATGGAATTTTAAACAAAAATCAGAAAGTCTGAATAAACTGGGTATACTCTAGGTCTATATTTAATTTCAATTTTGCAAGTATTGATGATCCAAATTAAAAAATGTAAAATCTTTGTGCATTACTACTAAACTTACTTTCGTACATCCATGTGTATATGTGCAGATGTGTATGACTTATTTTATTTCTTATTGAACACCCTTAAAAGTTATTGCATGGGTTGAAAGATCAAGTGAAATAGTTACATATTTTTGCCACAGTATACTCATTACAGGTAATTTTTGCAATTGAAACTATTTGAATGATACGATTCCAGGAATTGAGTGATAGTGTGATTCTGCAAGGACATTAAATATTTGACTTTTTCAAGAGGAGAAAGCATAGTAAACTATCGGAACATAAAAATGAAACAAAGTATTATCAATACAATCAGCTCTTAATTAAAACTGAATTAAATTAAAAAGATACTAAAACAGTTACCATGTTTTTAAAGCAATCTGGAGATTTTAAGCATAATCAAAGGAGGAAGAGAGAAAAAAATTAAAAGTGCCTTTACTTAAGTATGAAAGTTACATCCTGGGCATGTAGATTGAGCTTTATAATTTGGGTTACATTTGAATAAATAATTATTTCTAAAATTAACTGCTTCAATTCTTGGTGCTCCTATCACTCGAAGTATAAGTTCTGACTGGTTTCTGATTCCACACAAACTAGTGATTTGCCAGATTAAACTGAAATATTACAATAGAGTCACTGAGGCAAAGCTTCTGGTATCTCATTTGAGAGAAGGCGGATGGAGATGATAAAAAGAATCCCATTGTATTGAGCTAAAAGGCAAAATAATTGAGATGTATATCTGACTGAAAACCTTGAACTTCTGGGGGTCAGGGTAGAGTCTTTGGTGATTAGCACCAGAAAAAATCAAGAATTTAAACCCCAGTGAATAACTATAATTGGTATTTCCAGTTTTATGAAAACTTAATTTATTATGTAGAGAAGCAGGACTCACCTCTAAAATATTTATCCATGTTTATCTCCCTTGTTGGCTGCTAAGATATTTTGAATGAATAAATTTCAATTGTTCAAACATAATTCTGTTTTTTTATAAAATACTTATAGAATATAGAATGGTGTTAGATTAAAGGCAAAGAATAATAGATGACTGGACAAATAAAGATGGCAGTAAAAATGTCAGCACAGAAAGAATTAATAGTGAAATGTAAGAAAAGATTTTACTTAGGAGTTAGTGAAGGGATGTAACTTATTCTAGTACTACAATAATGTAATATCAAGCAGTATTCTAGAATTATGAAAATAACTGACTCCAAAACTAGAGTTTTCCAGAAAAAAATTCTTTCAGTTATGTAATGTGTTCTATGGGCAACACTTAAACACAGGAATGACTAATGTAAGAAAAATACATGAAAAGCAACTGTTCATAACAGACATTTAAAAACTGATGAAAATAATGATGAAGTAGGAGAATTTCAGTACCCAGTATACTTTTTAAAGATTTATTTATTTATTTTAGAAAGAGAGAGAGAACATGCACAAGTAGGGAGAGGGGCAGAGGGAAAGAATCTTTAAGCAGACTCCATACCGAGCGCAAAGCCCCACACAGGGCTTGATCTCACAACCCATGTAAGCATGAGCTGAGCAGAAACCAAGAGTCAGACGCCTAACCAACTGAGCCACCCAGCTGCCCTTCCAATATTTTTTAAGAAAAAAATGGCATGTAAAAATACAGTTTCTTTTTTTTTTAACAGGTTTTTTCATTTGCTTCAGGAAATCTAAGTGTGTTTGTCTGATAGGTAAATAGAGATTATCCCAATTTAGAAAAGGATATTAGGTAATTTGTAGAAAGCAAAATTGTTTCTGTTTAAGTTATTGTTGAGAACCTAAAACAAATTGAGAACTTCATCAAACACAAAGATGACATACAGCTCTCATTTTGAACAACCAATGTCGTCTCATTAGTGTACTTTGAGACTAGCTGCAGGAGTATGGATAAGATTTTTTATAAAAATGATTGTAACTAATCTTGAAATCTCTGCAAGATTTTCAGCACTGATACTCAAGCATGTCTGTGAATTGAAGAAGTTAAAAGTATTTTTATATGTGTTTTTCAATTATTCCATTTCTAACATATACACACACACATATATACTTTCTTTTATTTCCACTGAGAACGACCCAACAAAGATTAAAGGGAGAGAATAAGAAGGAAGTAAACATTTTGGGGTGAGACTTTTAATATGTAAATTATCATTCTATTTTTAAAATAATGGTTATATGTATGTCGGATGTCATAATACTAAATTTTTCCCAAGGAGGAATTTACAGATTTGCAAGTTAGAGAATTTTCCCAGGGCAGGGACCCCCTATGGACATCTACAAATTTATCCATAGTCTTCCCATACAGATTGCCTCACAGTTAGCATTACTTTAAAAGAATAATTTGATTTTTTTTATTTTAACAATACTAACTGATCCTTTAAAAAAAGTTATTGAAATTATTTTTAAATATACCCATTATAAAAACCCAAATCACACAGTAATGAATTGTGTGAAATAAAAAGTGAAAAGCCCTATCTTCCCATCATCAAGAAATATATTTTGGAGAAAATTTTTGACATGTTTTCTACATATGTATGATTATATATTTGCATATTCACACAGAAAATCCCTATTTTTAAAACAGAAATCAAATTATAGTCTATCGTGTCTTATTTCCTTAGTGTAACAATATATAAAACACATACTGCTATGACATTGCATATAGGAACAACTCATTCTTTCTCATTTTTAGTGATTTCATTATAAGACTCAATAATAATTGAATTCATCTGTCACTTTCTGTTGCTTGTGTTTTTGGTCAGTTTTATTTATCTATCAAATCTATCAGCTGTAAGTACAAAATAGATTAATTTTAACAAATAGATACCACCCTGTAACTACTACCAAACTCATGAGGTAGAATGTTTCAACACTCAGAAAAGTTCCCTCTTCCTTTTTTTGAGGTTCAGTCCTCTCCTCATACTACTTGGCCTGTGCTAACGCTGCGCTACTACCTATCAGTATAACTTTGTCTTTCCTGGAAAGTCTGATAAATGGTATTCCACACCATACGGTTTTTGTAACTGGCTTCTTTCATGTAGTATAATGCTTTTGAGATGTACCCACGGTTTTGGTGAATCTGTAATTTATTCCTTTAATTTCTGAATTGTATCTATTGTTTGGACACTCTATATATTGGTTGTAGGTTTAGCAATTGACAGACATTTGGATTCTTTCCAATTTTGAATAATATCATTGTGAACAATTGAGTACAAGTCTTTGTATGGACATAAGCTCTTATTTCTCTTGGGTAAATATTCAGGAGTAAAATTACTGGCTACATGGTAAGTATATACTTAACTTTATACATAAATGCCAGAATGTTTTTACGATATGGTTGTAATATTTTGCATTTGTATCTTTCTCTCCTCTTTGATATTTTGAAAGATATAGTGTGAAATTGAGATGGTTTCTACCAAAATTTTGTAGAATTCACAAGCGAAGCTCTCTAGACATGGGGCTGTTTAATAGAGGGCAATCACCTCTTGAGTAAGCTTTGCTAATTTGTGTATTTTAAGGAATTCACCATTTTATCTAATTTGTTGGGTGTATTTAGTTTTTCATAATATTCCATTATTACACGTTCAATACCTATAGGATCTGTAATGAAGTAATCTCTAATTCCTTACTAATTTGTTTTTTGTCTACCTGCCTGCCATCCTCTTTTCCTCTCCTCCTTTCTTCTTTTTTCATCTCTCTGGCCAGAGTTTTGTCAATTTTATTGTCAAATTCAGAAAAAATCAGCTTTTGAATTCATTGATTTCTATTTTCCTGTTTTGTCTTTTTGATTCTGCTCTTCTCTTTTTTATTTATTGCCTTCTTCTTGTTTTGGATTTTATTTGTACTTCTTTTTCAAGTTCATTAAGATAGAAGCTTAGATCAGATAACACCTTTCTTCTTTGCTAATATAATTTTTTCCTAAGTTCTGCTTTAGTTGCTTTCATATATAATTAACTCATATAATATACTTTTTAATATAATTATAGTGTTCACAGAGCTGTGCCATCATCCCATAATCCATGTTTAGAACATTTCATCACCCCAGAAAGAAGCCCCATACCCATTTGCAGTGACTCCACATTATCCATCTACCTCAGTGGTAGGCAACAGCTAATCTACTTTCTATCACTAGAGATTTGCCTATTCTAGAAATTTTATGTAAATATAATCATACAGTGTATGTTCTTTTGTATATGGTCTCTTTAACTTTACACATTATTTTCAAGTTTCATCCACATTTTAGCATGTAACAAAACCTCACTCCATTTTATTGCCAAATAATATTCCATCCTATGGCATACTCCAAAACTCCTTGCAGTTGCTCTGTCTCCTCAGGCACCGTAGTCAGTTATGGCAGCCAGAAGGCACTGGGCAATTTTCTGACACATACCTTGCCAAACGAGTTGGTTCTTATCCATGGGGTGTCAAGCTATGGCTGGAGCTGAGTAGCAGAGTTCAGAAAGGAAATTGTAACCAGGTGAAAACTCTGACCATGCTTTTCATCTGTAATAGTGGGTCTAATTGGTTACTTTAATTCATATATCATCTGTATGGATAAGGATGGATAAATTAAAGCTGTACCTACCTTTCATTATGTTAAGAAATTTTAAAATAATTATGACACGCTTTACTGATCATGATTCATTTTTATTTATGCTTTTCTTCTTATTAGATTAATACATGCTCATAAAATATATACATATTCATGTATATGTATATTTTTAATCAAAGTTCACAACTTTATTAAGGGCTGCCTCAACCTGCGTTTGCTAGTTAGAGGAGTAGTCTTTTTTTGTCAGGATGCCACTGAAACTGCCAAGTTCTCTTGAATTACATAGAGTGCTGTATTATCTAAAGAGTTAAAAATATTAAGTATGACATTTATTATAAACTTCTCACAGTATGGATCCCTAAATGATTAATAAATAATTTTTACATCTGACTGTTCCACTGAGTGAATCCAAAATTCAGAATTATTTTTACAATTGTCATGAGTTGTGGTAAAAATTTATCTTAAAAGATACTAGCTGCTATGGGTCTACGTGGCCTTAAAAGACATAATATCTAGTTGTAATATATACACTGATGTAGGTTCCAATTCACACATACAACTGTCAAAACAGAGAAACAAATAAATGAACAGCTAAAAACGTTTATGACACCCTCAAAGACATACAAGTACTTACCGAATAGTTGATAACATTAAGAAATTATTATTAATTTTCAGATCTGATAATAGTAGTTATATTTTATAAAGTATCCACAATTTTAGGAATGCATGTAAGAACTTTCATAGATAGAATGCTGTGATGTCTAGGATTGCTTCAAATACTTTGAGATGGAAGCAGTTCAGGTTATATATAAAACAAATTGACCACATATCAATTATAGAAAGTAGATGATGGGTATGTCCAGTTCTTTTATCCTCTCTACTTTTTTTATACATTTAAAAATTTCCTAAATAAACATGTTTTTAAACATTTTAAACATTTCTAAAAATGTGAGGTTCAATGGAATGCAGTGTCAGAATTTACCTAATAAGAGTTGAAATCACTAATCCCTGACAGAAAATACATTCTAATTATGTATGCACTATACAGTCATATAAGCTATTCCTGATATGTGTATTGTGAATAAATATCCTATAACGAATACATATATGTTTATTGAATCTTAACTGAATTCTACTCTTTAACTTCATTTGTAGTAAATCCCTTCATTTACAGTATATCGTTGACCCTTGAACAGCATGAGTTTGAACTGTGTGGGCCCACTTTTAGGCGAATTTCTTTCAATAAATACAGTACAGTTCTATGAATGTATTTGTTCTTCCTTATAATCTCCTTAATAAAATTTTCTTTTCTCTAGCTTACTTCATTGTAGGAATATAGTAATAAGACATATAATATACAGAACGTGTGTTAACGTGTTTATGTTATCAGCAAGGCTTCCAGTCAACCATAGGCTAATAGTAGTTAAGTGTTTGGGGAGTCAAAAGTTATAGGTGGATTTTCAACTGTGTTGGGGGTTGGCGCCCCAACACCTGTATTATTCAAGGCTCAACAATAACAATAAGTGGTCTATAATGAGGATAAAGAGAGGCTTGAATGAGTGTGTTAATACACTCAATCCTGACTAGCACAAGAAACATTGTCTTTTCAGGTGTTTCTGAAGAGTTCAGTGGTCCAAAATGATGAGCATGACTAGCATTCGTTTTAGCTACAGCGCACGGACCGATGAGCGAAGGAGAAAATCATCCCTTCCCTATAAAGTTGCTCCTTTAGAAGATCTGCCATTGCCTGCCTCCTTCTATAATGTGTAGTGATACCGATCAAGCACTTGATTTACAAAACAGCAAATAGGAGGAACAAACTGCCAAACGTATGGTCTGGTTACTTCGGAGCACTGTTTTATTTGTTAGTTGTTTTTTTTCTTTTTCTTTTTTTTTTTTTAATGTTGACTCTTTTGCTTATGAAAGAAAGACATTTCCTGCACTGTCAGCCACTGAAAAGTGCTTCAGTTTAATGATGGTCTCAAATTTGGTAGTTCTCCACATTATCTGAAACCTTTCAAAAATATAGGATTGTTTACTGAGTCTATCAAGTGCAAACACTGGCTCATGAATCAGGTGAACTATCATTCTCAGAGCGTGGCATATTTACCATAAAGGAAAGCCTAGACTCCTCTGCTTTCTACTCTGAGAAATGCAGCAGCATTTCAAGGAGAACTCTTAGTTTGCTGTTAGCAGTGTGGGCAGCGGCACTTTTCCTGACAAACTTAATGTCATGAGGTACATAACTCTTAATTACAAAAAATCATCATGGAGTTAAAAACCTATAGGGAAATTAAAAGACGTGCAGCAGAAAACCCTGATAGGGACCTACTTTACACAAATTAAATTGACTTATGTTACCCAAACAGTCCTGACGGATTGAAAAGTCTGTCTTTTTAGCATAGCAGACTGGTTGTAACTCTACAGTTCATTAGCTTAGGAGATATAGGCATGTTCAAATTGAAAAAAAATGCAAAGAGCACCTGATTAAGAGATTTAAAAAAATAATGGTAGATTGACTTAAGTTTAATTAGAGTGTGACTTTGTTGGAAAAAAAATTAAATTTTATAAATGTGCACTCTTTTTCTTCCCAACTTGTTTTCAAGTTTTCTTTACGTAGTATTCTTTAAATATTTAGAAATAAATTTTTGTCTCAATTCAAAGAACAGAGTTTCCATTTGACATCAAAAGGATCCTGAAAATAGTATTTTGTTTTAAAAAAGCTACCAAAGAAAGTGAAAAGTTAGTGGCCTTTTGAAGTGCATTTTGTTAATGCTATCAAGTTAATTTTGTCGACTTGGATACAATTAGAATGCAATTCCTGATCACTTGGCACGCTGTGAGGGATGTATAAATCTAAGTAATAGTCTACTCATTAAGAAAAAAGCACATATGTACCACATTTATGCATGATACGAAAACTGAACTATTAGGGGAAAGAAAAAAAGTAGTGTGAGCCATAGGACTTAGGACAAAAAAGGTTGTGAAATTTAGTACTAAAAGTATACCAGGATGACATGAACAAAATAAATGTGACTCAAGGTTTATGGAAAGAAGACCTAGATATTTATGAGGGTGTGTGAAATTTGCGAACAAGTCTCATAACCAATTGTTTGGGGCCACTGGGGAAATGTACCCACAATGGAAAGCTGAGCTCCTGATGTTAATAGGTAATAAATATATATTTTAAAAATATATAAATGATTGAAGTAGAAGAGTGAGGGATTTTTTAAAAAGATTTATTTATTATTTATTTATTTTAGAGAGAGAGAGAGCACTCGTGCATGAGTTGTGGGTGGAAGGGCAGAGGGAGACATCCTTCAAGCAGACTCCCCACTGAGCACAGAGCCCAAGGAGGGGTAGAGGGGCTCAATCTAACGACCCTGAAATCATCACCTGAGCTGAAACCAAGAATTGGTGGTTAAATGGACTGAGCCACCCAGGCAACCACAGATTGAGTTTTAAAAAGGAGGATTCAAGTCCTGGAAAGTTCTAGGTCTTGATTTTAAGATAGAGTCAATTCCACCAAGCTGCTTGTAGAAAATTGATGACAAGACTCATCATTAAAGAAAGAATATATGAATGAGAAGCATAGCATACTTGAGAATCAAGTTGTTTGTGACAAGTGGTAGAGATGGGCTGGAAATTTCCTGAAATGCCTGAAATGTTTTTCTTCATAATGTCCCTCAGTGTCATAATCATTCTTAAAGGCCAGCTCAGATATCACCACATCTATGAAGTGTTTGCTTTTTTCCCAGAGGCTTAGTCTATGCTCCCCCTTTAGTATTTACATTATCGTTTTCCTCTTTGAGTTACCATTTGTTCACACCACTTACTTGCCCTGGACTATGAGCTTTTCAAGGTTGGAAACATCTATCACCCCCCACCATAAACACACATACATAATAGCATTATATCAGGAAAGCATAATCCCTAGTAACATAGATATTTGCTGAATAAATTTTAAAAATAAATAGATTGTATGTTTGAAAAATTTAACATTAAAAGATAAGGTCAAAGTTCAGGTTTCTTATACTCGATTTTTGTAGCCAACATAATTACGGGTTTTTGGAAGCCTTCTCTGAATATTTCCCCAAAAACACTATGCCTACATATTACTGGGAAGAATATTACTTCCCCACCAATAATTATAAATAGTTAAAATGGCGTATCTTTATCCATACTGCAAATTAAGGCTATTCATCCGCAACTGAACAATGTGAATAAAAATTAGAGTTAGATAAATTCTGAGACTTCGTTTGGATATGTACATAGTGACAGCCATGTTATAAATTATGAGATGATAAAATGTCTAACTCTTTTTGTATGCAAGACCTAAGGCAGGACCACGCACAAATATTCCTTTAGTTAAAAGAGAGTCTTGTAACCTATCAGTATGATCTCTGACTTGCCTCTCTCTACTAAGTGCAGTTTTGAAGTTATGTCATATAAGTACTTTTTCTCACAATATTGCAAATTCCTCAACAGCAGGAAATGTGATTAATATGTATGACCACCACCTACTTTAGTATTGTATACCCTAAAGAACTCATATTTCTTAATCTCTGCCACTTCTTTTCTCTTGATTTCTAGTTGATTTGAAACAAGGTTTATGTATTCAAAGGCCTCTTTGGAGTCAAATCACACTCTTAATTTCTCTAGGCATATCAAGACCAACATTTAATCATGTTTCTCTCATTTTTAACAAGCTCCCCTTACAAATATGCCCATTTTGCCCATCCCCTAGTTCCACTGCCATGTCCCTTTTGAAGTCTTTCTCATTGATTTTCATTGCATTAAAATCCTATATATTTTTTTACTTGCATTATTAAAAGTAGAACATAATTTTTATATGTTCAGTTATTTGCTTTCTTTATCGACCATATGAAAATGTCATTTCTCCCCACAAAGGACAGATACAAAGTAAGAGTGGTAGGTACCCTTAGCACCTAGATCGTCCACGACGGCTGACAAACAAGCTCTGGGAAAGTTTCACAGAGGAGGTCACACCACATTACTATGTTAGAATCACTGGATGAGAAAGTTGATGCTAAAAATTATCTGTTCAGTCCTGTCTTCTTTCACTAGATCATAAGTACTTCGGGGACAAGGAGAACAAGGACTCTGTCTTTTTCATTTCCAATCATCCATGAGTCACATAGTGCTTGGGATACCAAAGGTATATAAGACAAATTTGTCGAATGAAGCTGTTGAACTAAAAAAAGGCAGGAGGTTAGAACAGGAAGTGTTAGTGTGACATCCAAAGGACTGTGACTGAGCCCGTACTGCAAGCCAGTAAAGAAAAGAGATTCACGAAAAAAGTGACATCATACAGTGTTGCAGAAAATTAAAGTAAAATGAAAGTAAAAAGAGAACCGGATTTTTGTGATTGCAGTTTGGATGCATTTTTATATGTTAATTGGCCATGTGTGTTTCCTAGTCTTTAAAATGTATGTTTATGTTGCTCATCCATTTTCCTCCCCAATTCTTGATTCTGCTTTTATTGATCTATGGAAATTTTTTATATATTCTTGATATTAATCCTTTGTTGGCTGTGTCTATTTAAATATCACTCTCAGTTCGTAACCTTTAACTCTTTAAGTGTGTTTAACTTTAATATGGTCAAATTTAGGGAACTTTTCTTTTACATCTTACTTCTGAAATCCTTTCCTACTTCAGGTCCAAAAATTATTCACCTACATTTCCTACGAGTTTTAAAGCATTATTTTTGCCAAACAAAACTTCATTCCATCTGGATTTGAATGTATATATTTCTGTATCTATATTTAAGTATCTGTATATCTTGGGAATAAAATGATGAAGAGTAAAACTGCAGAAATATATTAGTATTTAATTCAAATAATGTTTTAGAAATAAATAAACTTCATCTGAGGTAAGCTAGGCTTGCACAATAAAGCAAATTCAAAATAAAAATAGTGAAGGTCAGATTAACACCAACTGGTGTTTATAAGACATAACAGAAAGTAAACATTTGGTCCTTTGTATAATTTTGATCACAGAAACATATTTTCTGCACATTTGGAAGAAAATCAACTAGCTTGAGAGATGTTACTTAGAAAGAAGTACACAGTTTCCAAGGATGGGCTGTGTGGACTAACTGTAGTTAAACTCAAGTTTTAATGCCATTAATGACATGCAAATAAATGATGGAGGAAAAAGACTAATTTGAGAACGACTGTAGGCAGCTCTCGGACACAGATAGCCCCGGAAAGGCTAGTTACAAATGCAAGTGGAGGCAAAAGATGGATTTGGATTTTGCATCAATACATATTTCAAAACATGAGTGTTTTTGAAATTTTGGGGCCGATTCTACAAAGTAGTTGGTTTTCCTGTTGACTCCAGATAAATCAGCGACATTAGCACATCAAATAGTTGTATGTCAAATTTGTTTTACTTGTTTACCAATTAGTCAGTCTGGATGTGTGAAGGAAGACATGATGGGGAAAAAAACAAAGTTCACTGCCCATCCTGCTTTTTTTGAGGTAGCTGGCCTGGCTGCGAAAGAAAGAGCACACTTAGATGGCATGTGTCTTAGCTTGTTCTCCTGGCCATTCCCTGGGGGCCATGCCTGCCAGAGGCCAAGGATTACTGCAAAGAGACCAATTTTTCCTCTTTCTCAACCGACTCCAAATTATTATAGCATGACTGTGAGACTTGGGTGAGATTGAAGGTAAAAGGCAGGAGCTACTAGTAAGAAAAGTGCCATAAAGATCGGGCCTTTTTTATGCCCCCGATATTTATATTTCAACATAATATTGAATATAATTTCAAATATGTTTCTTAATTTAAGGATAGCTCTTAGCATAACAGAAGGAAACTTTCAAATTTAGAGACAATGTAGAATAATGATTAAGACTATACTGGAGGCTTCCTCTCTGAACAACTAAGTAACTTGGACATGTTGCTTCGATGCCATGTGCCTCAGGTTTCCAATCTCTATAATGAGGGTAATCCTGGCTGCCACTTCATCGGGTTATAGTGAACATCAAATGAGTTAATATATGTAAACAACTCAGAACAGTGTCTGGCGTTAATGAATAACTCTTAGCATATCCAAACATATAAGGGAATAATGAAAGGGAAAGATTTGATCAATTAAACTAAATCAGGACAAGGAAAAAGAAGACAGTTGATCCTACTTATCTTAGATACCAAATCAGGATGCAAATAAAGTATTTTAATAACCACAATATATATGAATAGATTACATGTTCCTAACATTTATTCATCTTTTCATTTATTATTTTCATATATATTTTGTGTATTTGCTCTTGTTAAGTATGAACATTCTAAGTATTATGTTAGAAAGGTGACCGCTTTACACAGAAAAATTTCTCATCAGGGTGGTATTTTGGATTTAATGGAGGACACAGAATTGTGCCATCCAATATGGAAACGACTAGTTATACATGGCTGCTTAATTTTAAATTTAAATGAGTAAAAATGAAATAAAATTAATGACTTAATTCCACAGTCCCACTGGTTACATTCAAAGACTCAAAAGACACATGTGGTTACTGACTATTGTATTGGACAGTGCAGATATAGATCATTTCAATTATTGTAAAACATCCTATTGGAGAGGGCTGATATAAAAATAAACCACGACAAAAAGGAAATTTCAGATACTGATATGGCCTTGAAAGAAATAAGAAAGTGTGATATGCTAGAGAATGACTGAGAATTACAAAAACAGGGGCTGGCAGCACGATAGAGGGCAAGATCACAGAACTCCTTTGTGAAGAGAAAATGTACGGAATGAAACCGTAATGATTAGACCAGGCCAACAAAGTCACCAGCATGTGGAACTTCATTCTGGCAAGAGGTAACACTCTGCACAAATTCTAGGCATAGAACTTGGATAAGATGAGAATAAAAAGGTCCTTGCTAACATGGACATGATGAATGAGCATAAGTGTTGAGCGTTGAGGTTAGACAGGTAGGGAGAGTCTAGGTCAGGTGGGGCCAGATAGACCAGGGTAATGCATTTGGATTTAATTCTAAGCACAACGATTAGCCATGGAAAATTTTTAAGCGATGGAAGTAGAACAAACAAATGAAAAAATAATCTTTACAACTGAGCTAAAAAAATCTTAAATATTCTATTGTTGAGAAAATTAAGAATAATGATACAGCACCATTGAATATAAGGTAATGGATAGAGTATCAGACAAGTGAATGTAAAACTAAGAAGAAGACATTGGCAGCAATAGTGTTAAGACGAACTAAAACCAAGATAACAGAAAAAGATAAAAAGCAATCTTTTGTAATGATTAATATACAAAGCACAAACAATGAAGTTTGCCTAAAATGTTCCACATAAAATATTTCTGAGCATTGTGAAGATAACTCTCTGAACTATAAAAATTCAACACACTCACAGTTGTGGTGAGGCACTTATTATGGGAAGACTGTGTCCCTTTCAAATTACATGTTGAAGTTCAATTCCCAGTACCTCAGAATGTGACTGTATTTGGAGATAGGGTCTTCAAAGAGGTAATTGAGTCATATGAAGTCATAACGATGGGCCTTCATCTAATCTAACTGGTGTCCTTATAAAAAGAAGAGATTAGGACACAGACACACAGAGAGAAGATCACATAAGACACGGAGAAGACGGCCATCTGCACTCCAAGGAGAGTGCTTTCAAAAGAAATCAAGCCTGCTGTAACCTTGATCTTGGACTTCTAACCTCCGGAATTGTGGTAAGATAAATTTCTGTTGTTTAAGCCCCACAGTGCATAGTGGTTGTTTCGGCAGCCCAAGCAAACTAATATAGTGCTTGAACGCACTTGAATTTTAAAGAAAATCAGGTCCTACCTCCCCCTAGACATCCTCCCCCAAATCATAAAGGCTATATATTGTAAATATATTTTTTAAAATTTAGAAGTTGTCAAAAAATATGTCTCTTCA
Source organism: Ursus maritimus (assembly GCF_017311325.1). NCBI lineage: Eukaryota > Metazoa > Chordata > Mammalia > Carnivora > Ursidae > Ursus > Ursus maritimus. The sequence goes on along the minus strand of NW_024423344.1, from coordinate 31,746,873 downwards.
AAAATAAACGATGACAAAAATCTTGACAAGTCTTTGTTTTTTAATTAATAGTGGAAATGATTATTTTTGAGTGAATGAAATATATATTTCCATTATTTCTTTGACTATCCATGTGCTCAGAGTAATGACTGGTTATTACTATTTAATGTTGGAATTTTTTTTTTAAGATTTTATTTATTTATTTGACAGAGACAGCCAGCGAGAGAGGGAACACAAGCAGGGGGAGTGGGAGAGGAAGAAGCAGGCTCCTAGCAGAGGAGCCTGATGTGGGGCTCGATCCCATAACGCCGGGATCACGCCCTGAGCCGAAGGCAGATGCTTAATGACTGCACTACCCAGGCGCCCCTAATGTTGGGATTTTTGGTTTAACCTTTATGAGTGTTCTCACATTCCCACCCACATCATTTAGTTCTTAAGCTGCCACAAATCTATTTTATTTTCAAAGAAAGGGAGGAAGCTGGGAGAGGGGCAGAGGAAGAGAGAGAGAGGGAGAGAGAGAATCTTAAACAGGCTCCATACCTTGCACCAAGCCCAACATGGGGCTTGATCTCACAACCCTGAGATCATGACCTGAGCTAAAATCAAGAGTTGGATTCTTAACTGACTGAGCCACGCAGGTGTCCCAACCACAAATCTGTTTTAGACAAGAGGAATATAATATATTTTCTTTTTCAGCACAAAATTCATGACGGCCTTGATTTTGAACCTATATTCATTAATATTATGAATATAAGCATAAACCCTCATTTTGATAAATTAAACTTGGAAATATTAGATATTTTAAGAAAACATGACTTGTAATTGTTAAGTTATAAATAAAAACAAAACATGTACTATTCCAAAGCTCTTGTGCATATTTTATTTTATTTTATTTTATTTTATTTTATTTACTTCTCTTATTTTTAAAGATGTATTTATTTATTTGAGAGAGAGAGAGAGAAAGAGCATGAGCACGTGGTGGGAGGGGCAAAGGGAGAAGGAGAGAGAAATCCAAACAGACTCCATGCTGAGCACTGAACCGAGGCAGGGCTCTATCCCAGGACCCTGAGGTCATGATGCAAGCCAAAACCAAGACTTGGATGCTTAACCATCTGCACCACCCAGGCACCCTGGAAAATTTTTGTTTTTATTGAATTGTGATGTTGCCCGTTTTGGGTGCATTTAAATAATTGTCAAATGGTATTACTGAATTTTCTTCACTGGCATTTTCAGGTGAGAATTTCACATGTAGATGGAACCGATGTCAACAGGTCATGTAGGACATCCTTCAGTCTGTAGAGGAATCCGTAATACCCGATTCTAGAGAAATTCAGAATGAGAGAGTAGTACCACCTTGCATAAGAGATAACACGGTGCAATGCTTCCATTCATTCATCTCTATAAAAACATGCATGAAAATGGTGTCTTTTCATTACAGAATCAAGTCATCCCAGACGGAATCTGAAGTAACATTAATTCAACCTTTTATCGACACTTTAAACAAAGTACATAAATGAATTTGCAAAAAAATGAAATAGAAAGTATCTCTACGGCAGTTCAGAATTTTTTAAAAAAAGTCATTGGGAGGTCTAACTTTACCATTCACTGAAATTTTAATTAAGATATGCATCCTAACTTGAACGTTGCTCATTTATAGCCCAGGTGTCACTCTCACCATTCTTAATTTATTCTTCCTTGAAGTTCATGTGATAAAAAGCATTATCACTATAAAGGAAACTAGGAAAGGAAAAAAGCCTACAAGATGAGTTCACCTTTTGGGTTTCATGTGAGAAGAGCAAATTACTGAATCTGTAGTTGCCAAAATGTGCACATATTTGTTACACGAGCAGCTGGTAACGTTGTATACAAGCTGCTCTCCAGAAATTAATTGTGAATATTAAGAATAATCCTGACCTGGGTCACAGCTGAGCTGATTTATTTTTTCTCCTAGACATTTATCAGGCCTGGCTTTTCTTCCATCTAACTGAAAGGGAGGATGTCTCCGAGTTCATGATGAAAAAGCTGCCAATGTATTATGGACCTGTACAAGTAGACATCTGTTTAAACTCCATGCTTTGGTCTTTTCTTGATTGTAGTATGCCAAATTATGAACACCATATGAAGCATAAAATTGTTCTGGCTCACCTTCCCTTTGCAGTTAATTTATTAAAAAAAGACTCATTTAAATATCATATTAAACAAAATTTAATAGCATATATTCAAGTGGTAGAAATAGGTCTAGTGATTTAGCGTATGAACAAAAAAATGTCTATGAAGTACATTGTCTGCTGGTGTCAATAAAATCAATCCAAGAAAATTATTTCTGGGGAATTTTGCCCAAGTGTCTATTTTTGTTAGTATGTTTTTTAAATTTTCATTTATAAAGAAGCAAGCCCCAGTACTTCTTTCTAAATAACAGTAGATTTGTTAAAGGCACATAAATTTAATTTTGCTATTTCTTGATGCATAACAAAATATGGCATACTGACTTTCAAATTATGAAATTCAGTGATACTTCAACATTGTCTTAATTTCATATGTAAAATGGGGATAATTGTGTCAAGCTGATAGAATCTTTGTGAGACCCAGTGACAATATGTATTATACATTTTGCATATTAAAAACCCTATACATTTCGGATATTGGTATTAGGAGGTATTAGAGAATAATGAACGGTTAAGGCCATGGTCATTGATTTCTTTACACACCTAAATCCCGCCCCATGATACTATTTTCTCCTATCAGTTTGCTCTTCAACTTCCCACAATATTACTTCATGTTCATTCTCAATTTTACACATTCTCTGCTCATCTTCAGTTTCTGAGCCCACAAACATGCCCTCAGTTCAACTTACAATGGTATCACAGTCATGGTTTTTAAAATGGCATTAAATGGGCTTTCTTTAAACCTTTCACCGTAAGTCTCCAAAATTGCCTATATTCTTACTTCTTTCCTCCTTCACTCCTGTATCATTTGGAGGATCCGTCCCTGATCTTACTGAAGACCAACAATTCTACTTGAGTTACAACTATTTCTTTTCTCTGATGACCTCTGTATGTTTGCATTTAAAAAATTCAAATTCAGTTAATTTGAAAGTTATTCTCTCTAAACCATAGTTAAATCACTTGTACCCATTAAACGTATAAAATGTAGAACCATGGTTAGTCAACCATGAAAAGCGTGATAAGAAAAGCTAAATATTATGACATCGACAAGTATAATAATAAACACAAATCAGACAGATTACAGAAGTAAGATGACATGTTAGTTCATATTTTCCACACTTTGCTTGCTAAGATTTTGGGTCCTAAAAAGTATCTAAACTTAAGAAAGTTAATAAACAAGAAGTAATCTTGGAATAATTTTGTAAAGGGAACATGAAAATCACTAAAAATAGTAACAATAATTAATATTAATTATTAATAGTTGTTAATTAATGAATATCGGGAAAAGGGAATTTGAAGCAGAGGTACAAGGAAGTATTAGTCAACTAACTTTCTCATCTTTCATATTGATAAATAAAGGGTATTAATATATTATCTTAAGTTCAAAATGAATCAAGGAAAAGAAAATTAGAATATGGGCCTTGGAAAAATATTACAAGGGAACAGTCACATAAAAGCAAAATAACACATTGAAAAGGCAATTCCTATAGCAAAACGGGAAAATAGTCATCAAAAATAGGAATACCAATTTTGAATTCCCAAATGAAAGATTAGGTATACATGTTTGACTCTGTCATCCATTTGAAAACCACACTACAATTGAAGTGTAGGAATTCAGAAGGGAATAAACTCAAACAATGACAGAACAGTAGAAGAAAGAGGCTGGCGAGAAAAAAAGATTTTAACAAACTAACAGGAGATGGAAGACACAGTGAATACAATGAAGTCGATGTATTCCGATGCGGGGAATGACACACTCCTGCAGTCTGTGGAAGGCAATGGGATCAACCCTTGGGTTCCCATTTAGCAGATCCTAGGGGGCAAATTAACAAGGTGGAAAACAGAGGGACTAAGTTGAAGGTTTGTCCCAGTCCAATTCCACAGACATATTCAGATTCTGGCTTTCTTGTCTGTGCTGTGTCTTACATAGTGAGTTGAATAGTGTCCCCCCCCCCTCCAAATTTATGTCTACTTGGAATCTAAGAATATGACTCATCTGTAAATGAGGTCTTTGTAGATATAGTTAGTTATGGATCTGGAGATAAAATCATCCTGGAGTTAGGGAGGCCCTAAATCCAAAGACTGGAATCTTCGTAAGGGAAAGCAGAGGGAGATTTTGACAGAGAGATACACAGGGAGAAGAGTGCCCTCTGAAGGATACAGATTGGCATTATGCTGCCACAAACCAGGGAGCATCCCGGGCCACCAAACGCGGAAAGATGCTTCCCTAGAGCCTTCAGAGGCAACATGGCCCAGCTGACACTTTGATTTCATACTGCTAGCCTGCAGATCTGTAAGAAAACATTTCTCTTGTTTTAATCTCCCCAGTTTGTGGTAATTTATTGTGGCAAGCCTAGAAAACCAATACATCCCTGGTCTGTAAACTCTCTTTTGGAAAAAGAAAAGAAAAAAAAATCCTCTCAGGTTTCTCTTCCCTCTCTCCCCCTACTATTTCCCGTGGTGGAAGTGAGGAGGCAGGGGCTGAGCATCAGTGGGGGAAATGACTGACTGGCAGACGGGATCCATTTCAATTTGCGTCCTATGAAATCAGACCAACTTGAGCTGGCTCAACAATTGACTTCCTTGGTAAGCTGTAAACTCACTCTCACATTCCCCAAGGGAATACTTCATATCAACTCTCTCTTCTCAAATCTTTGATTTTCTTTTCACCACCTCACTTTTAGCTCATGAGTTTTCATCAGACTGTATTGAACAAGCAGAAGCCATCTGTATTCTCCCTCATTCCAGTCTCCCATTTCAATGAGGAGATTTGTCCTTGTTCCATCAAAAATTAGTCACTACACATGTATCCTGGATGCCACGCCCTTTAATTTTGCAAGGACTTTTCCTATCACGATACGGCATCATCAGACTCTCAACTTTGTTGTATCATTACCCGCAGTTTAGAAAATGTTTTTGTGTCTCTCATCCTTCAAACAAACACAATATACAACATCGAAACTCTGCCTTCTCACCATATCATTTTTTATTTTCTCTATTTTCTCTATTCCTCCTCATAAGCAGACTCCTCAAAACCCTTTTCTCTTATTCTTGAATTCTCTTCCGTTCTCTAATCACTCAGTCATCCTTCAGTTTTCTCCTCTCAACTTTTCTAGATGCTTGTTATTTAACTTCTCAGCAACACTAACAGAATTAAAATCCTCTCTCCTACTAGAAAGATATTTCTCTTTTGAATAGATGTTGACAATATATATTCCTGATTGTTGTCCAATTACCTGATGCTCCATCTCAGATGTGTTTGAATTATTCATCCTTCTCTACCCAAATGTGAGAGTTACTTTGGGACTTTACTTTTTTCTATCTCCATTTCCATCATAACTAATTATACCCACATGTAAACACCTCATCCAAATTCCTCACATCCTTATTCCAGCAACCCCTTCGTCACCTCCACTGGAAAATCTCACCATATCAAACTTAAATTTCTCAGAATATTTTCTGTGGTAAAGTTGCTGTCTGATTTCCTCACCATGAATTTCCAGTACTTCAGAGTATAACAAGCGAAGAGTAGTCACTCAGTAAAATTATTTGCAAGAAAAAGTGGTTTCTATAATAAATACCAAATATGGACAGTAAGTTGAGATTATATTTAGTAAGATTTTGGGGCAGGTTTTAATAGTAATTAATATGAGGTTTTATATAATGCTCAAATTTTAGTTCTGAGACATTCTAGGTACTTATAAACTGACCACTAAAAATATTCTTTATCGTCTCTTGAAATTGTTGATATGGCCAGAACTACTGATTTTAGCTAACCTATTCACCGCTTCTTGCACCGTTTGTGATGAGGACCTCTAAGGTTAACAGGTAATCTCTCCTTTATCCTCTACTTTATCACTGGATGTATTACTTGTTATCTCTTACAGTCTGACCTCAACTATACCCAGAGAGCCCTGTCTCTTGAATATTTCTTAACGTGATCTCCTCCTGTCTGCTATTAGTCATTCATGAAAGACCCTGAGTCCACTCTTAACCACCAGTCAAGTATTCAGGGCCAAGTGGAAGACACACTTAACTCCAACTCTCAAATATTACCAAAGCATCAATTCCAAAATAAATTAACTTTTTTTCCATCTATTTTATCCTTTTCTAAAGTCCTAAACACTCTTACTAAAGTTAAGTACTATATTTCATGATAAAAAATAAAACCTAGTCAAATGTAACAACCACTAAATATTTCTTAAATTTTAAGATAGTTTTTCATACAACCTCCTCCCTGTCTAAATGGTTTCTACTTACATGTTTATAAGTAGAGACATTAAATAATAATACAATATTATAAAACATATTTAAGCAGCCAGATCATATTATATTTATTGCTCTACATTTAGCACTGGCTCTTCCACACGGCAAGTGTAACATAAAATAAATCTCATCAGAAGTATTTATTTTATCCATCATTAAAAACAACATTTATCTTAAATGCATGATTATGATTGCTCTGCTGTTATAATCAGCACTAATTTTCTCAAAAAAGACATTTCTTTCCATGTAAATAAATATTTAGATGGTTGATTTGAAGCAGTTGGCCCTAAAAAGGGCTGATAGTTCAACAGATCAGGAACCAGCCAGCATTTCCTTGGCCTCACCACGTTTCAATTTCTTTGTATAATTCGAAGCAACCCATAGCTTTATGTTGTGTATGGGGGAAAAAAATCAGGACTTGCATGGTACTGCTAAAATCTGTCAGGAGACCCATACATTAAGGACAGAAAGATGAATGTCTTTAGTGAGCTGGGTTAGTTACAGAAGGACAAGCTAGCTGAATAAAAAGAGCATAGGTGCTTATTTTTAGATATGTATAAATCACTTAAATGCTGCAAATGGATTTTTAGTTTAAAATAAATGTTACTGACTGTCTGATTGCCTATTTGACCTAAAAAAAGACTATAAAAATGAAGTATTTTTAGGCCCACAAATTTGCCCCAAAATAGAGCATGCAGTGTCCTTTCATTAAGGGCTAAACGTTCCTGACTGAAGGGGGCAAGCAGAATGCTGAGGAAAATAAGGCTGTCTCCTCATATGCACACACACCCCGGCACAGCGCAGGGCAGTGAACATGGTGTCAACCCCTGAGAGACTGCCACATAAAATTAGCGTCATAATCCTTCCCTAGAGTTGACGTGAACTAAACTCTCACATAGTAAGGACACATAAAGAGTAAGTAAATATAATACGATGCTTAGCATAACTCATTAATCATGTTAATAATGACGTTTCTCATCATTTACCATTTGTATATGTCCTCCTAATGTAGTATTGTTATAGTACTGATGAATTCACTCTGAGGCTGGTACCAACAAGATAATTTAGGGATTAGGATTACAAACCAAATGATTCCAGACATCATCCTGGTGCTTTACTTTCATCCTATAATGCTGTTCTATATGCTGGATCCTTAGCTGATAGTTCAATGCTTGTTATTCAATAATTTCACAAGATGCTTAAGGTATACAAATACAGGGGGGATATGGCAGACATCAGAAATATATTTCATCTGCCCGATTTGTGATTATTGGTATACACTTTCAGGAATTTTAGGAACTTGGAAGTGTCACAACTTTACTTGAAGAAGATTTGACATAATTGGTATTTAGGCCATCTCTGTTTAAGTCAGCCTTGATTTAAAAAGCGCAGAGTTCTTTTAGATGATATCGTAGTATTTTTAAAATGTTAAAATAAATTTTTAGTATCTCCACTATACCCTAGAAAAATGACTTAGAAACCAAAACTCAACCTCCTGGCAACTGGAAGGCTTTTTTGGAAATTCATAATTTTAAGAGTGTGAAAATAAAAATTTTGAAAACAAACTAAAAAGGCAGGGACGATGAAGCTTTAAAGTCAATGTAAGCATTAAAATGTTGGCTACTCACCACCCTCTTAGTTATTGATATATCTGTCTTGGCCACTGTCGTCTTCCTTTACATTTTTTTTTTACATTAAATTTATTTGTTTGGTGTGTGTCTAATTTATTTATACACAGGAAGTTGGCATTTTTCCTGCTTTTGTTCCTGAACAGCAACTACAAAGAAACAAAAAAGAAATCTGTTGAGAGTATCCTTGAAAACTAGGACAGATTTAATAATTGGAAGTTTTGGCTGAAGTCATAATTGGTTTATGTTTCATAATGCATTATCTTAATCTTCCTTAAAAAACAAAATACATTTCTGCAATAATGAAGAGTTTGTTTATTTTCATGTTTATTAATGCCTCATCTTATTTCATTAAAGACTGTAGGTGGTTAAATGCACTCAGTTGTAAACCAAAGTAAAGCGTGAAGAAAGCATAAACACCATCGTCACGTGAGCACGGAAAAGTCCTGCTTAAGTTCTTTAATCCATTCGATCCTAATAATACTCACCAACCTCCTCCATGCTAAACTACAATCATTAATTATCATGTCCTTCTTTGTGGTTTTAAATAGAAAAAACGGTTATCTTCTTAACTATTTGTAAAACTATAAACAAAGTGGCTTAAATACAGAGTATTAAGGCTATTCTTTGGCTCCTGAGGGTAAATGGATTATAGACTCAGAACAGCTATCACATTGTAAGTCTCAAATCCTAAGTTTTGGCTGCGGCTAAAATGTCCATTTGTGCTATTCACTAATTTCCCATATGAATAATGCATAGTAGACTTTAGAAAAAGAAAACAACATTAATAATGGCAAGGGAGTGTCTGAATTCTGTCAGTCATCAAAAATCTTAATTATATCAGAACAGTACTCCATTATTACTGAAAAATATATCTGCTTTATCTGTTAAGAATTTACAATAAATTAGTTTCTATTAATTAGTTATTATTTAGAAAATTGTGTGTTCTACTCCAAAGAGATAACATGAACTGTGCATTTACATTGGTAAAATAGTCATTAAAATATTAAAGCAGTTCAATTCACTTAATCAAATGGTTAGCCAGAGTTTTCTCTCACGGTGAATGAATGTGGTATGTATGTGTGGATTTCAATATCAAATAGTTTACTATGAAACTAATATTATATAGTCTTTTTATGAAGTGCTGTGACTCACAACTAGAATTAGTTATCCTGGCTTCTTCTCCACGTAGCCAGATTATAATCTTTATATTGTACTGTGGGTAGAGATGGATCAAAATAATTTTGTGTGGATAAACTTAACCTAATCATGTTAACTACTAAAATGGAGTGAAGAAGTTATGGACAAGGACCAAATTAAACCCTCTGTTTAATTTAACCATTATGGTGACAAAATACTTTGATATTATAAGGTGATATTTCTTTTTTTACATTCTGTAGTGTAATATTTCTAAGCCTATATGTTTAAGAGTTAAAGAGCTATGAGCAAATAATTAAATAGCTAATCACTATTGAAAAAGTGACAATGTGATACACAATCCAGTGTTCACTTCAGGTCTGTTTTCTATCTTATTTTCTGTGGTTCCTTTTTACTATATTCATTCTCTTTCGTCTTGATGTCTTCTTCAAGATTCTTTGCTGTTTCTCTCTGTCCTTGAACTCTGGATGTATGTTTTTCTTTCTGTATCTCTGTTACCCTTGATTATTCCCACAATCTGTGGATACCTTTCTCTTGCTCATTCTCTGTCAATACTAGTTGTTCTTAAATTTTATGCAGACAGCCAACGGATTTATGGAAAGAACTCTGTGGATGTGATGACAATAATTAACCCCACGGATTTTGAAGAAAAGGAGAGCAATCTAGCACACTCATCAATCATTTGTAATGTATGGATAACCTTGACTTTTCTCCTAATGTCTTTTTTTCCCCAATTACTTGCTGTATCCTAATAGACGAATAGTTGATTATTTCAAAGTTACTTGAACTCAACATATCAAAATTGAAACACTGTACTTCTCCATTCCATTCTTTATTATCTATCCTTTTCTCTGTATATATACAGGTACAGAACTTCAGAGACTTTGGACCATCTTTAACTATTTTTCTGGTTTACTGTATTTAATAGTCACCAGGATTTTAATATATCTTCCTTTTTTCCATTTCAATGGCACTGCCTTAGCCATACCATTTTCACCACTTGACTAAATTATCACACTTACCTTTTCAATATTAATTGCCTCCAATGTCTACTACCATTTCCAGTTTAGTCTTTAGCATTATCATTCTAAGGTGTAGATTTCATCATGTGTCACATCCCTCCAATAACAATAGGAAGGGTAGATGTTTTTTGGTTTTTAGCAGATGTCAAGCTGTTCTACGTGTTTTGCATTTACTTATAAGATTTAACCTTCACAACAGTTCTATGAAGTAGGTGTTGCTATTATCATTTTACGTGACAAGTTGCTTGACATAAAAGACCTTTCAAGCTAGGCCAAAGAATATTTTCAATTACTCCTTTTTTTTATTATTATTGAGATATAATTGATATGTAACATTGTGTAAGTTTAAGGTGTACAATGTGTTAATTTGATATACTTTTTTATTGCAATATGATTACCACCATAGTATTAGCTAACACCTCTATCATATTATATAATTATCATCTTATTTTTTTGATAAGAACATTAAAGATCTAGTCTCGTGGCAATTTTGAGTATATTATAACAGTACTGTTAACTATAAATTCAATGCTGTACATTAAATCTCCAGAACTTATTCATCTTCTAACACAATTGTGCACCATTTGACTATCTCCCCAATCTCCAGCCCCCACCAACCATCATGTGGTAACTACCATTCTATTCTCTATTTCTATGAGTTCAGTATGTTGATATACCACATATAAGTGTTATCATACAGTATTTGTCTTTCTCTGTCTGACTTATTTCATTTAGCGTAATGCCATCAAGTTCCATTGATATGGTTGCAAATGACAGAATTTCCTTCTTTCTCATAGCTGAATAATATCCCATCGTATTTATCTATATAACATCTACTTTATCCATTCATCCATAACAAACACTTAGATTGTTTTCATATCATGGCTATTGTGAATAATGCCATAATAAATATAAGAATAAAGATATATTTTTGATGTCCTGTTTTTATTTCTTTGGATATACACTCAGAAGTGGGATTGTTGGATCATATGATAGTTCTATTTTTAATACTGCATGTTTCCACTTATATGAATTTTCTAAAGTCATCAAATTCTTAGAATCAAAGAGTGAAATGGTGATTGCCAGGAACTGAGGGAAAGGAGAAATGGGGATTTACTAATCAACAGGCAAAAGTTTCACTTAAGCAAAATGATTAAATTCAAAAGATCTGTGCAATACTGTGCCTATAGTCAACAATAATATATTGTACTCAACATTTTCTTAAAAGGGTAGATTTTATGTTGAGAGTTTTTACTATAACAAAAGAAAAAAAATTAATACAAATTGCCAGAAGGATGAAAAATGCAGCCCATCAATATGTGGTTTACTATCAAAGTACTTTATTTTTTTAAGCTGTGGAATACACAAGAGTTTCTTCCTGTCATACTTCTTTTGCTTTAGATTTGATGATACTTCATTTGTAGATCTCTTCTTTGGAATATATAATGTCTTTTTAAAGAGTGCCTGGATATTTTTAAATTATAATTTATTTTAATTTTTTTATTTTAATTTATCTTATTTTATTTTATTTTAATTCCAGTATAGTTAACATACAGTGCTAATATTAGTTTCAGGTGTAAAATACAGTGATTTAGCAATTCTATACATTACTCGGTGCTCATCAAAATAAGCAAAGCACTTTAAATGTAAAGACATAGGTTGAAAGAAACAGGGTGGTAAAAGGGAAATCATGAAAATACAAAAACTGAAGTAGCTGTATTAATAGCTGTCCTTGTGGACTAGGACAAGAAGTACCATCAGAAATAAAAATGGACACATCATAATAATCATTGGGGTTAATTTACCAATCTAAATATGTAAGCACATAATCAAAACACAGTATTGAAGTTTGGATAGACAAACACATAAATAGAAAAGAAGAAAATGTCCAGATTGAGAAATACTCTTATAAAGATAACACAGGGGAAAATTCCATAAGAAAAAAAATATATCCAACATATGATGTGGGAACAACTGAATAAATATGTGGGAAGTATGAATTTGGACTTCTGTCTCAAACCATGTAACAAATTAATTCTAGATGGATCAGACATGTAAAGGTAAAAGCTATAGCTATGAAGTCTTTAGAAGAAGTCATAAGGGAATAGGTTTGAGAACTTGCAACATGCAGGGATTTCATAGGGAGGATATTAAAGTAACAAAAATGAATAAAATATCATTAAAGAGAACTTTCATAACATTTTTAATCTGCTCACAAAGACATTGTTGAGAAATAAAAAGGGAAGCAACTTCAAGAGAATGAGAAGACAAGCCACAGACCTAGAACTCTTTGCAAAAGATACACTGATAAAAGACTTTTATCCAAATATATAAAAAGCTCTTAAAACTCAACAATAAGAAAACAAACAATCTGATTAAAAAATGGGTCAAAGATCTTAACACTCACTAAAGAAGATATACAGATGACAAACATGTCAAAAGATGCTCCACATCATGTGTCATCTGGGAAATGCAAATTAAAACAACAAGATCTATTTAGAACAACCAAAATCCGGAACACTGACAATACCAAATGCTGACAAGGACGTGAAGCAATAGGAACTTTCATTCCCTGCTGGTGGGAATGCAAAATAGTACAGCCACTTTGGGAGACAGTTTATAGGTTTCTTTCAAATCTAAACATACTCTCATGATAGGATGCAGCAATTGCACTCCTTGTTATTTACCCAAAGGAGTTGAAAACATCCACACATGGATATTAATAGTAGTTTTATTCATAACTGCCAAAACTTCAAAGCAGCTAAGATATTGTTTGGCAGATGAATGCATAAAATTTTGGTGACCCATCCAGAAAATGGATAATAACCAGTGCCAAAACAAAAGTTATCAAGCCATGAAAAAAAAAATGGCATAACCTGAAATACATATTACTAAGTGAAAGAAGTCAACCTGAAAAGGTACAAGCTGTCTGATTCCAACTATATGACATTCTGGAAAAAGCAAAACTATGGAGACAATTAAAAAGAATCAGTAGTTGCCAGGAGTGAGGGAGATGGGAAAGGATGAATAAGCAGAACCTACAGGCCTTTTAGAGCAATGAAACTATTCTGTATGATACTGCAATGGTGGATACATGTCATTATTCATTTGTTGAAACCCATATATTGTGTAAGAGTGGACTCAAGTGTAACCTACGGACTCTGGGTGATTACGATGTGTCAGTGCGGGTTCACCACTGATAACAGATGTCCCACTCTGGTGAAAGATGTTGATCATGACGGGGCTACACATATATAGGGGCAGAGAGAATATGAGAAATCACTGTATCTTTCTCCCAATTTTCCTTTGAACCTCAAGTTGCTCTAAAAAATACAGTCAAAAATAAAAAACAATGAGCTTGGAGAAAATATTCACAATACATTTATGGGCAAATGACTTATGTTCAAAATATTGATTCAATAAAATCAATAACAAAAAGAAAAACACATACACCCCAATAAACAAAGCTTGAATAAACATTTTACAAAAAAGATAAGTGAATGGTCAATAAACACATGAAAAGATATCCAACATCATTAGACATCTGGGAAATGCAGAATAAAACTGCAATGAAATATCATTCCATCACTACCAAAAAGGTAAAAAACAAACAAAGAACCAGACAAATAGTGACTGAATACTGCCAAAGCTATAGAACAAGCAAAACTCTCCTAAACTGCTAGTGGGGGGTTAATAATATAACCACTCTGCACAATGTTTTGGTAATTTCTTTAAAAAATCTAACCAGCATCTATCTATCTTATGAATTAGGTGTTCTATTTCCGAAAGATATAAAAGTCAACAAAAAGACTTACACAAGAGTGTTCATCCAATTTAGATCACAGTAACAAAAACTGGTAATAACCCAATTGTGTATCAACTGGAAAGTGTATAAACAAAGTGCCATGTGTCTGTGTGCGTTATAATGAAGTTACATTACTCAGTTATTTTATTTGACACATGCTGACGACATCAACAACAGAACTCTTGCAAAGGCTTGCTAGTCACATGACTTTATGTTAAGACATGTTAAGTGACAGAAGCCAGACACAAATGAATACACAACTGTTTAATTCTTTTTATACGTGAAGATCAGAAATAACTAAAACTAATCTCCAAAGACAGCAAAAGGAAAAGTGTTTGTCCGAAAGAGAGTACTGTTGGGGATTTAGTGGAAGGTGGCATAAGGAAACTTTCTGGGTTGATGAAAATACTCTATATGTAGGTAGAAGTGATAGATATACTTTTATATAAATTTCACAAACTGTATTCTTAATTCTTAAACTGTACATTCACTCTCTGTAAATTTTGTCTCAAATAATTAATAGCTGTGTGTATGTATATATTTATTTATTTATTTATTTTATATTTCTATAATTATCTCTGTATGTGTAGATACAGAGGTATATTTACACACAGATATATATATATGTATAATATAGGTCACATATATACTATACATAGGTATAGATACAGATGTAGATACAGATATAAATACAGATATATGTGAGTATAAATGCTATGAAAAGGCCTTTCATTACAACTATTCTCTATGTATATATATATGTATACATACATGTGTGTCCAGTAGTGAAGTAGACTAAAAGAGTATGACTATGACCAAGTCATTACCTATAATTTCTTAACTGTGTAAGAACTTGGGTAATGATACTACCAGACCACAAAGTTCACATACAGACTTCATGACAAGGACTGCCTATCTCTGGGGATTGGGGACTTGGAGCTAAGTGATTGAATGAGACTTTGAATTCTATTCCTTGGAAGAGGTAAGTATGTTCTAAGAGTGAAAGAAAGTAAAAAGTTACTTTTTTACTTGGCCAGAAGATGGCCAGATGGCCAGAAGATAAAATTTTGAAGGAGACAGTACTAGGTAGTCACCCAATCTCTTTCCCTTTTTCTCCTGTGCGTGCCATTAGACAACAGTTCCCAGAAACTTTATTTTTTTTGTTAGTTGGGACCACGTGGCTGGGATCTGACCAATGGAATATGGATGGAAGTGTGACATCTTTTTAATGAAGGCCCCTAACATCTCCCTGTGATTCTCGATATTTTGTAGTTGATCTCGCTGGCTGCAGATAATCCAGCACAGATTCTGAGGCTCCAGAAATAGCAAAGCCATACAGTGGAGGTGCCATGAGTCTGAATGAGTGACCGGGTGAAGTGTTACTCCAGCGATTCCAGGATCTACACTGGACTAGGAATTGAACGTGAAATAGACTTTTATTATTCATTTTGGAAGTTCATATGCCAGTAACTATTTTAAGAAAGTGACCAATTTTACATTTCAGTTTTATCTTTGCTTTTTATTAGGATTCATGAGCCCCTTGTAGAAGATAGAATTCCCTGCTAAAAATTGTCTAGCCTTTTAGGTATGAGAGAAGAAAAATTGTGATAAAAGTTATATACATACATATATAGCTGACTATATTTATACCTTATATATTGTTGACTATATGTATACATTATATCTGTAAACTCAATATAGTTATGTGAGGATACACATACTCATATATAGCTTGTGTTTTGTTCTTCATGAAAACAAACTAATATCACAATTATTTCTTTCTTTATTTCTCATAATCAATACTATCATATGTCTCATATAAAATCAACATTTGACACAAAAATCAATACTACCTGAAAAACCAAATATTTGTTTTATTTTTTTAATTTTTTTTTGTTTTAAATTGTACAAAAAATGGAGAGTCTATAAAAGTGAAATTCCCACCGAAGACTATGTCTTAGTGACTTTCTAGGTACCACTTAGTGTTATTTTTTTTCTCAGATTTAATTGTATAAAACTCTCACCAATTCCCCATATTCCAACCGACTTCTATTATGGAAAGAGGTCATCAAAAGCAGCTTTTACTACCACCACCATCACCATATAATTTTTGAGACATCAGTTTTCTTACTGCCCTGATTTTTTACATCAAAATTAAGCTGAATTACTAATGCATGTAACTATCATACACTTCTGAGTTTACAAAAACACTCAGTGTCATCTCTATAGGAGCCCCTAGGAATAATGCCAAATCCAAAGAAATTATGGGAATCCTACTTACTTAGTGTCCTATTTAGTGACAAGTAGTTTTTTGAGAAGACTCCCAAATGTGACAACCTTACATTGCCACTCAAATGGAGATGTGTTTCCAGATAATATACGGAAGCTCCTTTGGAGAAACGCATCAACTGCAAAATTGCCTCTGTGTCATCTTAGTACTACAGTCATGTGTGCAGTTATGGAATTCCGCGCCATAGGACACGGTGCATACGTCCTACCCTACTGCAATATGGTAAAAGTCTTAGGAGAAAGAGCTGTTGAGCCAGAGGTTTGGTAAAAGTGGCAGAGTGGCTTCAGTTCATCTTGTGAAGAAGCTCTAGGCCTTCTGAGATTTGTACCAATACATTTTAGTGAAAACTCCAGGGAACGTGTCTTACACCTACTTCTCCCTTCATGGCAAGGAATGAAGCGTGTGAGTAGCCAAAATATCCATGGGCGAAAAAAAACAAGCACAAATGATGCCAAAATTTTAATTAGTCTGCTTGGATCGTGCTGTTTGAAATATAGTGACCACATTAGCTGATTTTGTGTTCATATTCTAACATTTATAAGAGGTCAACAATTGGACGTATTTAAGGTTAAAGAAGAAAAACTCTGATGTCCAAGTATATATACGACCATTTATATCTGCTGGTGGCGTGTATGACAGCCAGTGAGATCCACTCTGTGGTTGATTTTGACAGCTTACGCCCTTCAGTCTACATTCCATTTCATGTAGGAATAATCCAGTTCATTTAGACATTGGTCTCCAACAAAAACGCATATGTGAAACTCTAGATGAAAAGGAAACACAATATTAGAATAAAAAGAGAGCATTTTCCATCGACCCATTTGGATTAATCTCAGGAAAATAACAAAGAAAGCATAAGCTCTCATCAAAGTATGCTACTGCTATGAGGTGCACTCAGCATGGAGAGCTAGACTAAGAGATTTTGAGGAGAGAAAAGACATCAGACGGTTAAAGAAAACAAAAAGAAAGACATTTCAAACTGATTTTTAAAAATCTCCTTCAAATCCATGATTTCTTTTTTTTTTTTTTTTTTTTTTTTAAGATTTCATTTATTTGACAGAGAGAGATACAGCGAGAGAGGGAACACAAGCAGGGTGAGTGGGAGAGGGAGAAGCAGGCTCCCCACTGAACAGGGAGCTCGATGCAGGGCTCGATCCCAAGACCCTGGGATCAGGACCCGAGCAGAAGGCAGATGCTTAACGACCGAGCCACCCAGGCGCCCCATAAAATCCATGATTTCTGTAAGAGCAATAACATTTGTCTTCGTCCTCCTCTTCCTCATTGCCTTTAACAATTTTCCTAACAGAAGAATTGAAAAATTTTTCAAATTAAATGCTCTCTGGAAAAGTATTGAAAGTTAGAGGAAAGAAATTGTAATTCACGTTAAAAAATAGGCATCGTTTTTCCTGAGTAATCTATGCCTGAATATCACCATCTGAAATAAACCATAGGATTTGCTTTAAAAAACAGGGTACTTGGTTGTAATGTTCTATTCCTTCTAATCATCTCCAATTCAGAAAACTTCTAATTTTCTTTTTTGGACATTTTGAACTATAGAAGATTATCTTCCAAACATATATTCTTAAGAAAACAGCCAGTGTAAAGAAATAAAAATGTGAAATATGACAAAAGAATATGTTGGCACTGTGACCTATATAAATATTTCAAATGAGAGGGAAATTATACTGGGGTCCATCCTTCAACACAGTGGCATATACCAAACTTAAATCATTTCCCAAACATTTTCCTATCATTCAGATTAAATCCAGAGAATACCAGAAACGACATCGCTCTGTACGCAACCCTGGCAAACTAAAGTGGAAAAAATGGGTGACTTACTCAGATAAATGTGGCCCAGGAGGCTATTTATAATGAGAAAAAGTTAGATATTTGGTCTGTATTACCCATGGGACTGCAGATATCAATTGAGCCCACTAAAGAGTCACACCGTCCTCCTGTTGTCTAGGCCAAGTTCTAAATGGTACGACTGGACTGGGACTGGCTGCTTTGGCTCAGAGCTGGTAGAAAGTTTGACTTTTTTCACACAAGGCCAAAGAAGTCAATAGGAAGTATATGACATCACTGCATAATACGTAAGAGAGGGAATGCATAACTCACACACGCGACAGCTCTGGATGACCCTCACTGCTATCACCTGATGGCCGGCAGGGGCCTAACTTGAATATGAGTAGGACAGTGAAAATCATACACAGTGAAGATCCCACGGACTGAGCACAAAACATTTAGCACCACGCTTAGCACGTGTTTCTCTTTCATTTCTTCCCTCCCGCTCCCCTTCCTCCTCCTCTTTCTAATTTTGGTTTAAGTGAAGCTACTCTCAGAAAGGATGCTTGTATAGAGGGTTTCAATTTAGGAAGCACATTAATAAAGTGAACAAAGCTAAGTGAAAGGAAAACATCATGATTATTTTAATAGATTATAAAATAACTTACACAAAATTTCTCATGCAGTCTCACATTAAAAAATAAAGTAAATCTGAAGTAGGAGGGAAAAAAGTGTGCAAGGCAATGCGACATCAGATTTTCACAGCAACGTGTAATTTATATGAAAGAGAGAATTGCTGGTGGCATGCCTAGTATGCACAGTATATTTTGTCCCATTACATATTCATGATTTCAAAGTTAGCTGTTTGACAAGGTAATGAGTCCGTAATAGGCAATCTCTTTCTTTTCTTGAAACCACTATTTCAAGTCTCCACCATCCTCTTTGAGATTACTTCTATTCAACATTTCCTACCCACTCTAAGCAGATGGCACTGCCTGTTTCTTTATAAAGGAAATAGGAGCTTCTACGTGGGAATTCTCTCCAGTTCTGTCTTAATCTGAATGTACGCCCATAATCCCATTTTTTTTAATCTTCTGTGAATAATATCACATTTGCATTCTTTCCAGGAAATTTTTCCACCTAGGACCTTTATTATATCGCAAACCAATTGCTCTTTACTCCTCTCTTCCCCCTACTTACACGCATTCTATCATTCCCCTTCTCTTTACACGCAATCTCTCACTCTCAATGTAACTCACTCCTTTCACTATACCCAAGCTCCCCAGAAGAAGAGCTGATATTTACTTATTATATTTTCTCACCTTTTCCAAGCACTTAAATCTCATTTCTAGATTTATAACTGAAACAACTTCTACCATGGTTGGCAATGATGTGGTAGTGCCAAAATTAATTAGATATCTTAGTTCATGCAACTGGACAATCAGTCTTTCTTGGCTCCTAGAACATCACTTCTTTGATTGCTCTATTCCAAAGGCTTTTGTCTGATGAGGTGCCTGACGTCTGAATATTTGTGTTTTATTGCAGGAAGTAGGAGTGGAAGTGTCAGGGTAGACAATGGCTTAAATCTCTAGATACTAAGCTCTGCCAGGCTTTCACAAAAGATAATGGTAAAATATTCATTTCCAGGGCCATGTGGAAACCCTTCTGAGCACGACAATATTTCAGGACCCACCAATTACAAACCTGCATGTATACACTGTCCCTGCTGAATCCCATCTTCTTATTGTTTTAGTGACAATCTTCACCAATGATCACTCTCTCCTTCCTGACTCCAGATGTACATATTGATTTGTCTACTCTATATCCCTCTGACTCCAATGGGTACCTCAAAATCAATATGTGAAATGAAGCCAGAACGTCCTCTCCTTTCCCTTTCCTGACCCCTAAAATGTGATTATCTTGCTAATTTTCATCTCTCAATGAAAAATACCATAATCCAAACATTCCCTCAAGTAAGAGACGTGGAAGTGACTTTTAGTTACTTTCAGTGATTATTTAACAAAGATTTATTTATTTATTTATTTATTTATTTATTTATTTATTTATGGGGGGGAAGGCAAGCAGAGGGAGAGGGAGGAGAGAAGCAGACTCCCTGCTAAGCACAGAGCCTGACACAGACTTGATCCCAGAACCCTGAGATCCTGACCTGAGCCAAAATTAAGAGTCAGATGCTCAACCAACCAAGCCACCCTGGGTTCCCTACTTTAGTGATTTTTAGTGATTTCTTTCCTCTATATCTAAATCCCCATTTTCAAATTGTCCAGCAAATCTAGTTGATATTCTCTTTTCTATATTTTACTTATTCTCTTTACCATCGCTACCATTGATAGCCCCCCCACGAACCCCGCCCCCTCCACACACACCCAGGCTTCATATTTTTACACCAAAAGTCTTATTAGGACTATTAGTTACTAATATTCACTAATATTGCTACCATCAAATACAATTTTCACATTGTCATAATAATATTCCTCAGTGCAAATCTTATGACATATGCCTGATTAAAATCCTTGGTGATGGGGTGCCAGGATGGCTTAGTCGGTTAAGTGTCTGCCTTTGGCTCAGGTCATGATCTCGGGTTCCTGGGATCAAGCCCCATGTCGGGCTCCCTGCTTGGGTGGGGAGTCTGCTTCTTCCTTTCTCCCTGCCTCTCTCTCTTCCTCCTGCTCATGATCTCTCTCTTGCTCTCTCTCAAATAAATACATGAAATCTTTTTAAAAAATTCTTGATGGCTCCTTATTCCAAACTGTAAGTTATTTTGTATATATTGTATACCTATTTTAACCTATTTTTCCCTGTAATATCCCTGAACAATATCATCTGACCCTGTACTATGTAAAAAGATAAATGTTCTGTGTTTATTTTTCTTTTCATCTTTGCTATCGTTATATTTGGAAGTGGTTTTTATATATGAACAATGAATTAAATGCATAGGAAATTCTTATTTACAACTGTGTATTTCTCCACAAACCACATTGTTATCTTTCATTTAACATTGTGAAGAAGAATATTAAACCCTTATTGAT
Organism: Ursus maritimus; assembly: GCF_017311325.1. Classification (NCBI taxonomy): domain Eukaryota; kingdom Metazoa; phylum Chordata; class Mammalia; order Carnivora; family Ursidae; genus Ursus; species Ursus maritimus. The sequence continues at coordinate 31,725,728 of NW_024423344.1, read as the reverse complement.
GTTTTATTATTTGTAACATGTTTTATCTAGATGCTTAAATTTTTAATTCCTCAAAATGAAAATTTGATTCTCTTCATGGTATATGGGGTCTGGTTTTTCATTTTTTGTTTTTGCTTAACTGTAGTAAGCAACTCGAGTCTATGTTTTTAACCCAATAAAATATTTTTAAATTATGTCTTGGATACTTGTTTCCTTTGTAGTTTTTGTTTCTTCTTGAAGTAAATTTTATTTTAATTTACTCTTTCTTCCATATATATTCTCTCTACTTATTTTCATCATATTCATCCACATTCTCTGCACTACAGCAGGCTATCTTGACTTATTCTTTACATCAGTGTTTAATTTCCTCTTTTTCACTTCTGTTCCCTACTTCCTCCAAAGTGGTATTAACTCCGCCACTGAATTTTTTTATTAATTTGCAATCCTTTATTTAGTTCAACCTTTTAATCTGACATTTTATCTTTGAAACACATCTGTTTTGTGTTTGTTTTTCACTTGTTTTATATCTAAGTAGTCACTTCTATATTTATAGCTACTCTTTGATACAGACACAATGCATGTCTTCTTGCTTCTTTTCTGTTTTTAAAGATTTATTTATTTATTTATTTATTTGAGAGAGAGAGCATGAGTGGAAGGGACAGAGGGAGAGGGAGAGGGAGAGAGAATCCCAAGCAGACCCCACACTGAGCACTGAGCCCAATGTGGGTCTCGATATCAAGACCCTGAGATCAGGACCTGAGCAGAAACGAAGAGTCAGAAGCTTAACCCACTGCATCACCCAGGTGCCCCCTTGCATTTTATTGTATATATGAGGCACTTTTATAAAATTGTATTTTGCAACTTACAAAATACTATTTTTGCAAATATACCACACCTTAGGTCATCAGCATGTAAGAACTTTGTTTCTCCCTTGTGCAGTATTTTTTCAATGTCATCTTATTTTTTATCACTTTAATAATTCTTAGATGATGAAAACTCTATTTAGTTGGCTTTTGCCCAAACAATCTGTACTTTTTTTTTTTAAGATTTTATTTATTTATTTTTATGACAGAAAGAGAACAAACATGAGCAGAGGGAGGGACAGAGAGAGAAGCAGACTCCCATCTGAGTGGGGAGCCCAATGCAGGACTCAATCCCAGGACCCTGGGATCATGACCTGAGCTGAAGGCAGATGCTTAACTGACTGAGCCACCCAGGCGCCCCAATCTGTACTTTTTAAGCTAATGCTATTACTCTCACCTCCTCTATGAGGAATAGTCAAATTGCCTTCACTCTGCCCAATTAACCCTGTGTAGTAGGAATTAAACCAATAATTACATAAGTTCAATATAAATTTCCCCTAATTATTCCTTGATATGCAGAATTAATGGATAACATGACAATTCAGTCTTGGATTTTTGATAATATCATCAATTGGCTCTTTGTCTTTCAGGTCCAATCTTTTATTTTATTTGAGCTTCTGAAATGGACGTATCCAGAGAGTAATAAATCACATATTTATTCAACATCAAAGACACTATGGTAAAGCATTGTTTTTTTCAGATTTTTATTTATTTATTTGACAGAGAGAGACAGCCAGAGAGAAAGGGAACACAAGAAGGGGGAGTGGGAGAGGAAGAAGCAGGCTCCTAGCGGAGGAGCCTGATGTGGGGCTCGATCCCAGAACGCCGGGATCATGCCCTGGGCCGAAGGCAGACGCTTAACGACTGAGCCACACAGGCACCTCTATGGTAAAGCATTTTTGACACCATATCTCTATATGTCTCTTTCTACTCAAGCCACTATTTTAGCAGTGAAAATCACACAATATTTGAAAAATAAGTTATGTGTCCTTTATAAGATACATTATTATTTTAAGGTACATCTATTTCTTTGTTTTCATAAATACTATGATAGAATGTTGAGAAATACTATATCAAGATTGCTAATTAATTGGGCGCCTGGGTGGCACAGCGGTTAAGCGCCTGCCTTCGGCTCGGGGCATGATCCCGGCGTTCCGGGATCAAGCCCCACATTAGGCTCCTCCGCTATGAGCCCGCTTCTTCCTCTCCCACTCCCCCTGCTTGTGTTCCCTCTCTCGCTGGCTGTCTCTATCTCTGTCAAATAAATAAATAAAATCTTAAAAAAAAAAAAAAGATTGCTAATTAAGCACATTTTTTTCTTCTTAAATATTTGATAATAAAATGAATATAAGAATTTCAGTTCTATATATGAAAGTTTACAAAGCTTTATAAAATTCCATTAGCTCAATTTGAAAACAAAAGCAGACATTCATTCATTCAGCAAATGTAATTTCATGTTTTTGACAAAATATTCATGCTTTCCTTTTAATCACTTATTCATACATTTGACACTGTCGGGACGGAAGAGGAAAATGGTCTTTAGTATAAGCACAGAGTATCACCTTTCTCAGTAAAATTAAAAATGTCTGCTAAATTCTAAAGACCGTGCAATTAAAGATGCCTAATGCATTGGCAGACAGTTCATCTTCTGATTATTTCAAATGTCCAAACTTTGCCTAGGTATGTCTTCGATATAACTAGTATGGTGAAATTATTGCCCTTTAAAGATCTCTATATGAAAGAAAAATTCAGTAAGTTTTAAGTTCCAGAATTTGTAGAACACGATAGTTTGATAACACGATAGTTTGCCACTTCCTGCCCACGATCCTTTAAGCTAAGAGGATTCCCGTAAATTGAAATTAAAACAATAGCAGTTTCTATCATGTCATGTTGTTTTGTGCTTTCTTTTCATCAGTACTATGGAATAATTGTGTTCAATATGAATAATAAATCTGTCCTATGTGTTTTCAAATGTTTGCCATGCATTCAGTTTTGATTTTTCAATACTGTTTTTAGCTGCACCATTATCCAAGCTTGACTAAATATAATGTCTTTTGACACTAAAACTACAGGTAAGGTGTTGGTAATATAATTGTAATGCTAATACTTACACTACATGTATTGCTGTATTATAGTCAGTAATAAAAGCATGTTGAAGTGTTGTGAAAACTCCTCATGCCTGCATTATGTTATGATCTTTGATAACCTTTATTTCTAGATGAAAGTAGTTTACAATACTGTATCAGCTATAATGAGCACCAATAAACAAGCTGCTTTGCCAAGGGCGAATATAATTCCAAGCAATAAAATTGAATCTATGACACTGTATCTTCTATTCTTCATTTCAGATTCATTAACTATTATGGAGATCAATCTCTTTGACACAGTACATTTCTAACCACATTTATGCCAGAATATGTACTCATTAGCATGTTTGAACTCCAAAGCTAAAATGACAGGGTTTCCCCCTTGCTTTGTCACATTACACATAATTTGAAAAGCAAGCCTTGAGCATTCTGACACGCACGTTGTTTAGGATACATTTCTTCTCTCTGTACACATGCATACATTTATGCACATTCTGTACATTTTTTGATTCATGTTATACAAATGGAAAAAATGACGTTATTTATAAAACTTCAAAAAATTTAGGTAAACACAATGCTCTGAATAAACTCTCTTTAAATAGCAGTGTTTAACAACACTAATATATTTTTTGTTTCCAAATCTAATTGTCAATTAACTTGCACAAATGTGGATAGATAGATAGATAGGTAGATATAGAATAAATTACTGGACTTATTGCCTAAAGGTGTTGCTATTGACATCCTCCTGGAAAGGTCATTTATTAAAATTTATAAGGTTTCTTATAAGTGCAGTCACCCAGTTATGATCTTTACAGCTCCAACATTATTTCCTTGACATAACATGTCACAATACATTTAATAATAAAGAACAAAGAAAGAATAAAATATCACCTAGGACATGTTGACATCGATCAAGAAATATATTCCCAGGCAATTAAAACTACCAAATTCCCTTTTTCTCCCTCTATAGATTGTATTAAAGTTTTAAATGTCTGTTTTTTATAAAAATAATGAATACATAAACGGGAATGGTTCCCCTATCATCCCAGCCTTTCATTGTAATGGGATGGAGCTAATGTTCAACACCTCCTAAGAAGAGAGAGAATGGCAGTTGTCAGGAGGAGGAGGTAAGCAAGCATCGCTTGAACTCGTGGGCAGTGGGAGAAAAGACAGAAGAAAGACTACTTGAGAAAAGCCTTGTTTTGCAAACCAAGAAGTTTATTTGGTATTTTCGTCTCAACAGTATAAATCCATATAAGTGATTTGCTCTGGGAAGTGACATGATGGTTTTATTTAAAAAAAAAAAAGAGAAAGAAAAAAATCTGGCAACGGTGTATAGGGGTGGTGGATATTGGCAAGGAGATTAGTAAGGCAGCTGTTGCCTGATCTCAGAGACTGACTTTTAAGTGAAGTGAAAGTTAGGAAAGGATGCCTAGTGTTAAATATTTTAAAAGGGGGAGAAATTATCAAGGGATTTACATTTGATAATGTCGATGCTTTTGATACATGTTGATACTTTTTATTAGAAAAGTGGCAGGAAGTTTAGACTTAAATTTAGTCCTAGACCTGTGACATATTAGCTGTATTAGTATATTAAGTTAGAAACTCTGTCTTGGGGGAGGCTGAGCGGCTCAGTTGGTTAAGCGTCTGCCTTTGGCTCAGGTCATGATCTCAGGGTCCGAGGATCGAGTCCTGCATTGGGCTTTCTGCTCGGTGGGGAGCCTGCTTCTCCCTCTCCCTCTGCAGCTCCCTCTGCTTGTGTGCTTGCTCTCTCTCACTCTCTGTGTCAAATAAATACATAAAATTAAAAAAAAAAAGAAACTGTTTTAATTTTTAATACTTAAGGTAGATTCTAATTCATGCATTCTATTTCTCCACTCTAGATCCAACATTACACTAGCCAAAATTTGGGACCCTCAGGGACTAATGGAACTGTACTGACTTGATCAGATATTATTGTTACTATTCAAAGAAGTCCCCACTACCCGGTAGGATTCAGATCATGAGTCAGTTACGTATTTGTTTCCCCATTGCACTGAATCTATTAAACCCGATAAGAGTTGCATTGTCAGTGCAGTATAACTGTTTTACTTGTACATCTACTCACTTAATTCACATAATAACTCTTCAAGGCATGTCGGTCAGCTGTTCTCAATCCATTAGGAAGTTACCCTTCATAATCACAGAGTCGAGATGTCCCTATGAAGGGTAACTAAGTTGGTGAGCTGCTTCTCGCTAGGGATAGACCTATTAAGTTGTCAAGAGTAAACATTTCACCATTAGGAGTGCCAGAAATAGAAGAGAAAATATTATTTAGTTCCATATCAGAAACAATCCCTTTCCTTTATCATGCTGCATGTTCAGAGAAAGCAAGCCATGGCACTCTCATCGGTTTCAAAAGTGGCTTAAATATGATCAGGACAGAGGAACAAAAGACTATTCAAAAAAGACTATTCTGTCAGAAACAAAAGTGATAACAAAATGACTCGTAAATATATGATACCAATTTCAGGGACACAATAAATGCTATAAATACTTCTGATTGGATAAAGTAGGAATTGTGGCTAAAATAAATATAATCTCAGTCACCAAACCATGTAATAGTTTACACTGAGCATCACCTCTGAGGTATGGAAGGTGTTTCTTGGAATTAGAACAGTATTTTACAATTAAATAATGCTCTGCAGGTACAAAATGATTTTATAGGATCTTATTTTATTTGATCCCCCTCATTCTTTCAAATAGATGATGTCATTGGTGACATTATTTTGAAAATTATAAAACTGAATATCAAAAAGTGTTAATGAATTTGCCCTGGGTGTATGACTCACAAACATATCTATTGCTTTAAATCCTGGAGCTTCCCTACTGAAATGACCCGCCTATTAATGATATGTCCATATGGGGTTGGAATTGGAATAGGCTGAGAAATCATTACAGTTGGACAAAAATGGAGCTTAGGGAAATTAAGCAATTTGTCCAAATTTAAATATCAAGTTATTATCAACCTCAGATTAGGATTTAATTTAACTGATTTCTACTTTCAGAATAGCTTTAGGGCAAATAAAATAAAATGTTGCTTTATAAGTCAGTAACAAACTTAGAATTCGTTTAACTAAAGAGCTATAGATACAGATAATTATCTATCTATCTATCTATCTATCTCATTCGTAAATGACCAAGCCACTAAGTATAACAAGGCATATAAGAAGTATCCTAGTACCACCTCAATGTTTTAAACTTGACCTCTAAAAGGGCAAAATGTTTCATGTAAAATGTACATTTTGTAGCTGTTAGAAAGAACTTGGTTAGATAGGTTAGCATGTGGCATTTATTGTATTAAATAATTAGCATAAAGCTGACAAAGGGTATTAGTTGGATATAAATATTTAATTGCAAAATTAAATTACTTATACATGCCAAAATTTCAAAAATAAATAATGAAACCTTGCTTTGTTAAGAAGTCTTACAATCAACTAATAGGCTTATACAAGAAAGATCCAGTGACACCAGAAACCAAACAATAATTTGCTTACAAAATCTCTGGTGAGTGTACTTGTCAGCAGGAACACCAATCATGTACAAGGTCATTACACTGTTTCCATTAGGTTAAATGCACCAATTAGTAGTTTCTTTCAAATTGAACTACAGGGAAATAGAACTAGAAACTTCTAGCAAGTTGGAGGTTTATAAGATTGTGTTAAATGTCAAGTGTCTTTTTTTAGCTCCTGCCCCCACTGCCCATGTTCAGCTTCAGTTGTTTCCCCTTTGTTTTTGGTTTTGTTTAGTTTTCTAGCAAATGAAATATCTTATAATTTCTTATAAATAAATATCTTATAATATACCAGGTGTAGTATGAAGAGAACTTTGTTAATCAAACATGTCTGCCTTTTCTATGTTGCGCGTGATTTCTCCCTGAAGGTGGAAGCTGGGGGTAGGAAGACAAAGGGCCTGAATGCTGACTTTGGAAGGAGAAACTGTGCATGTGCTGCCTGGTCTCACACTCTTTCTTTCCCTGATGAGTTTGCTGACCACGGAAAGCATGGAATCTAATCCTGGAGTTCAGTACTACGAAGTCCTTTCTTACACAGAAAAAGCTATATTCTCAATACCAACTTTATCAATGATAAAAGTAATATCCTTGTCCTTAACAGCTTTAATTAACAGATTTCTCAATTAGATGAGTACTCATATTAAAAAAAAAAAAGGACAGTATTTATTGGGCCCTTTAAACACATATTTGCTGCATTGATCTGTGTGCTTCTGGAAATAGACATAGAAGGTAGAATTTATGGAACGAAATATAAATGGAGTAGTTGAGGTTTTTCATGTGACTAAGGCCTTGAACTAGGGTATGTTATCAGGAAGCTTTGATGTTAATAGTTTATGTAGGCCTACACTGGGTCATGGGACTGAATTTGCTTTATGAAAGCAGCTCATTCACTATTGCTGTTTAGGTGAATGGCTTTAAACCTTAGCTCACATGTGATATTGACCTTGTCAGTTCACTGCAGCTTATGCCAGCCTTTTCACTGGAAAGAAACCAAATTCATGAAAAGAGGGGTATACCTGATGGTCCCAGTGCAAAGCTGCAGGGATCAACAAAGGTATGAAATCACTCATGTCTCAGGTAAAGGTACAGCTGCCTTATGGACCTTAGCACGTTCGAT
>NW_024423344.1:31715537-31718119 GCF_017311325.1 Ursus maritimus | reverse complement strand
TGATACCAATTTCAGGGACACAATAAATGCTATAAATACTTCTGATTGGATAAAGTAGGAATTGTGGCTAAAATAAATATAATCTCAGTCACCAAACCATGTAATAGTTTACACTGAGCATCACCTCTGAGGTATGGAAGGTGTTTCTTGGAATTAGAACAGTATTTTACAATTAAATAATGCTCTGCAGGTACAAAATGATTTTATAGGATCTTATTTTATTTGATCCCCCTCATTCTTTCAAATAGATGATGTCATTGGTGACATTATTTTGAAAATTATAAAACTGAATATCAAAAAGTGTTAATGAATTTGCCCTGGGTGTATGACTCACAAACATATCTATTGCTTTAAATCCTGGAGCTTCCCTACTGAAATGACCCGCCTATTAATGATATGTCCATATGGGGTTGGAATTGGAATAGGCTGAGAAATCATTACAGTTGGACAAAAATGGAGCTTAGGGAAATTAAGCAATTTGTCCAAATTTAAATATCAAGTTATTATCAACCTCAGATTAGGATTTAATTTAACTGATTTCTACTTTCAGAATAGCTTTAGGGCAAATAAAATAAAATGTTGCTTTATAAGTCAGTAACAAACTTAGAATTCGTTTAACTAAAGAGCTATAGATACAGATAATTATCTATCTATCTATCTATCTATCTCATTCGTAAATGACCAAGCCACTAAGTATAACAAGGCATATAAGAAGTATCCTAGTACCACCTCAATGTTTTAAACTTGACCTCTAAAAGGGCAAAATGTTTCATGTAAAATGTACATTTTGTAGCTGTTAGAAAGAACTTGGTTAGATAGGTTAGCATGTGGCATTTATTGTATTAAATAATTAGCATAAAGCTGACAAAGGGTATTAGTTGGATATAAATATTTAATTGCAAAATTAAATTACTTATACATGCCAAAATTTCAAAAATAAATAATGAAACCTTGCTTTGTTAAGAAGTCTTACAATCAACTAATAGGCTTATACAAGAAAGATCCAGTGACACCAGAAACCAAACAATAATTTGCTTACAAAATCTCTGGTGAGTGTACTTGTCAGCAGGAACACCAATCATGTACAAGGTCATTACACTGTTTCCATTAGGTTAAATGCACCAATTAGTAGTTTCTTTCAAATTGAACTACAGGGAAATAGAACTAGAAACTTCTAGCAAGTTGGAGGTTTATAAGATTGTGTTAAATGTCAAGTGTCTTTTTTTAGCTCCTGCCCCCACTGCCCATGTTCAGCTTCAGTTGTTTCCCCTTTGTTTTTGGTTTTGTTTAGTTTTCTAGCAAATGAAATATCTTATAATTTCTTATAAATAAATATCTTATAATATACCAGGTGTAGTATGAAGAGAACTTTGTTAATCAAACATGTCTGCCTTTTCTATGTTGCGCGTGATTTCTCCCTGAAGGTGGAAGCTGGGGGTAGGAAGACAAAGGGCCTGAATGCTGACTTTGGAAGGAGAAACTGTGCATGTGCTGCCTGGTCTCACACTCTTTCTTTCCCTGATGAGTTTGCTGACCACGGAAAGCATGGAATCTAATCCTGGAGTTCAGTACTACGAAGTCCTTTCTTACACAGAAAAAGCTATATTCTCAATACCAACTTTATCAATGATAAAAGTAATATCCTTGTCCTTAACAGCTTTAATTAACAGATTTCTCAATTAGATGAGTACTCATATTAAAAAAAAAAAAGGACAGTATTTATTGGGCCCTTTAAACACATATTTGCTGCATTGATCTGTGTGCTTCTGGAAATAGACATAGAAGGTAGAATTTATGGAACGAAATATAAATGGAGTAGTTGAGGTTTTTCATGTGACTAAGGCCTTGAACTAGGGTATGTTATCAGGAAGCTTTGATGTTAATAGTTTATGTAGGCCTACACTGGGTCATGGGACTGAATTTGCTTTATGAAAGCAGCTCATTCACTATTGCTGTTTAGGTGAATGGCTTTAAACCTTAGCTCACATGTGATATTGACCTTGTCAGTTCACTGCAGCTTATGCCAGCCTTTTCACTGGAAAGAAACCAAATTCATGAAAAGAGGGGTATACCTGATGGTCCCAGTGCAAAGCTGCAGGGATCAACAAAGGTATGAAATCACTCATGTCTCAGGTAAAGGTACAGCTGCCTTATGGACCTTAGCACGTTCGATGACCAAGGGATCCTCTGACAAATTCTGGCCAGGTAAGGTACAGGTGCTAGACTACTTAGCCCGTTTTAGCAAACCCTGGACATCCCCATGAATGGTCTTAGCTACATTATTAGCAATTTAAGCTGCAATTTTCAACTTTATAAGGCTGATCTTGCTAAACCAGACACAAACCTTACTATGTGAATGAGAACAGTGAGTTACTTTGGCAGGTAGGTCAGGAAAAGCTCTGTATATAGTAATAGCTGAAACCAGGAGAGACGGTTTTTATTAGACATGTCTTTTGGGGGCACTTGGGTAGCTCAGTCAGTTAAGCATCTGACTCTTGATTTCAGCTCAGGTCATGATCTCAGGATCATGAGATTGAGCCCTGCATCAGGCCCTGCGATGGACAAGGAGCCTGCTTAAGGTT